>NC_090819.1:137638012-137940853 GCF_000390325.3 Nicotiana tomentosiformis
CTGCTTTCTTCTTCCTTATCTCTGCTACAACATTTCTTGACTCGGCGTCCAACACTTTGCATGATCGGTTTGCATATGACCCTTCAATAATATAAGAATATCTCTTCTCAGACATCCCTTGATAATAAACATGGGCAAGAACATTGATGTTACTATGTGCACGGTTCTGCATAATTGTAGGCAGTATCTGGAATTGAAGAAATTTGACTAAATTAGACTATATTCCAAGTTGCCAACAATGTAAAGAAGTTAGTCCGTGATCCAATTTCCGTTTTCAACTAACTTGAATTACGTTCAAGCATCAAACTCTCTTTAACTTTTTCCATTTGAGTTAGTTCTAATTGGTTACATTGTGAACACGCTGAAAACGGAATTTTAATTGTTAGTTCTTCCTTGAACAATCATTGTAAATGCCTAATTTTTCTACTATTTTAACATCTCCTAAAGTCATTAGTGTTTTGTTATTTTAATTGTTTTTCTTAATTTTTGTGTCTTTAATTGCATATTTCCTATTATAAAAATACAAAAAATAATTCTTTCTTTATTTGTACATTTTAGGAATTAAATAACTGTTCAATTGGTGAATTAATCTAGTTAATTAATTATTTGAATAAATTATTTAATTAATTAATTTATTTGTATAAATTTAGTTTAATAAGTAAGATTAAGGGGAAATGGGCTAAAATAGAAATGGTTAGGTGGCTAAGAGTGCAATATCAAGGCCAATTGAGAGGGCTGCGCGGGGGTGGGGTGGGGTGGGGGGGACGTAGTTTAAAGACAAAAGTGCATCATTTTGGTTAAGTCACAGAGATCACATCTCAGCCTTCCATTATCATTGATCCAATAGCCCATAATAAATTTTATTTATTATATAAACGGCACTATAATCATTTTTGGCCTCGTTTCACTCTCCCAAACCCTTGAGCCCTTCTCCTTTCCTCCCTCTTACCTCTGCCGCCGCCGCCCAACTACCATCAAATCCACTCAAAATTACACCATTTTCTTCCTTTTTTCATCCTCTTTCCAAATCCATAAACCAAATCCTTTGAATCCCTCTCAAACTTCACGAATAAGTCAAAATCCGAAATTATGGTTCGCTTTATTTCTCAAACTCGTGAAACTCCGGCCGCCGCCACCCTACAATACGTAAATCAACGGAAAGAGGTCTTCGATACCTATCTATTGGTATCAATCTCAAGCTGAAACTCCTACCACTAATTTTCGGGCCGCCGTCATTGCCATACCACAACTACTGCTTGAAATTGCCTTCTTTTCTGAGCCATTAAGCTTGAGACGTTGAGCGCTCTTCAATACGTTGGCTAATTCTTGCTACATCGATTGGAGATGGCACAACATCCCCAAGTTTCTGAGCCACTGTAATTTTATTTTTATAACTCAAAGATAATTTAAAATGTGTATGTAGATAAAAATAGATTTTTTAAATACTATTGTAATGGTTATTTTGTGGGATTATTGTAACACAAATTTATGATTTTTTTTAAGTAATGATCATTTAAAAAAAATAAATCAAGAAGCAAGAAATTAAAAGGAAAAAGTAATAGAAAAGTCATGCATGCTTTTGCATTTCTTTCGCTTTGGTTAAAAACTTTTTAATGATTTGCGATAACATAATAGTAAATTGTTTAATCTATATATAGTATATAATTATTATTTATATATATCCAGATTCAATCTTAAGTACAATTTATAACCCGCCTTATACATAGGTGAGACAAGATTTACTATTTAATAAAATTTGTGTATATTCTTAGTCTTAGTTCATGGTGATACGAGTATGGCTTTTTTATGTGATTGGTTGCATGTAAATGAAGTACTTTGGAAAAACATTATAGGTAAAGTAAAATATGACCGAGTTAAATATTTATAAGTACTGTTAGTATTTGTCGCGTTTGAATACCTATGTGATTACAAGGCGAACACGATAAATATACACAATTTGCGAGTAAAGAATTTGAATACCTATGTGATTACAAGGCGAACACGATAAATATACACAATATGCGAGTAAAGAATTTGAATACCTATGTGATTACAAGGCGAACACGATAAATGTACACAATTTATCATTCTCATAAAATGAGTAAACGCGAGTAAAGAATTTTCAATTGTTGATAAGCTATCTCTTTATCCTCAAAATCGGATAACAATTAAATTTATAAGTGGTTTTAAGTATATATGATTTAATTTGATTCCAGACGACAAATCATATTGCAATTGAAATAATAAAAAAGTAAATTGCTAACCACACAAATTGAACAGTCTTAGCCTAGGAAGATTTGTCACCCTCGAGCTAAAGATGTTTTTATTGATATCAGAACAGAAACAACAAGAGAGTAACAAGAATTTGACGAGAACAATAATAATATATTGCTTTGGGATGCGTGTTACAATGTGCTTTACAAGTAATCAGACCCCCTTTATATAATACGAGAGTTTTATTTTAGGTACAATTCTATAAAAGATAAAAATTTCCTGGTTTGCCGATTTGCCGGTCCCCTATTGATACGTGTCGAGATTCCCGACGTGATATCTGACCGGTTACGGATATTTCGGCCTTCCATTATTTCGGTCTTCTGTTGGTTACACCGCCAATGTTTCCTCGAGCTTACTCGGGGTCAGGGTCGATTCCGGGATCATGGACTCAATGTTCTTGAGGACGGACATTCTGACCTCGTGTTCTGGTTCGACGAGATCGATCCCTCACGTTCCGAGTCTAATCTGTCATGTAGTAATCAAGCTCGATTTCGACCGTATACAGATAGTCCCCTCGTTTTTCAGAGAGTAAGTGACGATAAGCGATATTATAAATACCTCTTTGTTCATTCATTCAAACTTTACATCCAAACTTTCTTACTCTTGTTCCTTAGAAATCTCTACATTTTCTAGCACTTGCATCCTGATTTCTTGAGATCTTTGTTAGAAATTTCGCTTGTCTACACTTCGAACCGTCAAGTATACCCCTTTAACTTCCTCTTTTTCATCTTTTTACCCTCAATTTAAAAGAAAATGGTGAAGACTTCAAAAATAGTTCCCTAAAAAGATACTACTTCTACATCACGGCCGGCAGGCGAGGAACTAGCGGCAGAACCTCTCTTTAGCACGTTTATCCCTGGCAGGTGCTCGATGACCGCCGATTTTAAGGTTGAAAAACCTTCACCCATTCTGGGCCCGTGTGAGAACGTCTCGAGGTACATCTACTCGATCACCGAAGAGATTCTTCCTACGGTCAAGAAAGATTACAGCTGGGTCAGCAAAGACGTGGTGGTTCCTGGGCCCGAAGAAGATATTACTACCCACATCGAGAGATACTTGAGTGTTTGCACTTATCCCTTTACGGTAGGCCCGTTGGACCCGGTAATCATTCAATTCTGCAGAAGGTACGAGGTGTGCCTCGGCCAGATCCACCCCTCGTTCTGGAGGATCGTCATTCTTCTTTGGTTCTTTGTGAGAAAGATCGATGGATGCTCGTTCAACGTCAACCACCTCATGCACTTATACAGTCCCCGACTTTTCCGGGGGGGGACTAATTAAACTTGCACGCCGGGCTAGCAAAGCCCTATTCTCGAGCATCGATGAAGGCCGGGATCGAGGTTGGCTAGGCCATTTTGTCCGAATGAGGACCTCAGACTTGATCCCGGTAGAGTACATGTCGTTCCCCGAGAAGTGGAACACGTAACGTAAGTAATGTTTCATTTTTCCCAAAATTTTATTTTTGGGACGACCCAAAATCCAACTAGTCGTGATGGCACCTAACCCAACCCGCTAGGTAAGCCAATTTTCAATTATTCAATTCCAATAATAATTATTAAAGCAATTTAAGTGAATAAAGATCTTAATCTTATACAATCCCCAAGAATTGGTAGTACAAATCATGAGCTTCTAAGAATAGGGTATACAAAGCGGAAATGAAATAAATACATAGTCTATTTGAATAATACATAAACAGAGCTTTTATAAATCTAAGGCTACTCTGAACAAGAGGTAGCTACAACATGAATGCAGGTACATTTTCAAGTCCCGCAACCATCGAGCAGAGCAACAACAACAGCCAACATCTGCACGCAATGTGCAGAAGTGTAGTATCAGTACAACCGATCACATGTACTGAGTAAGTAACAAACCTAGTTGTAGGTTGAAAGTAGTGATGAGTTTCTACCAAGGTCGGGTCCATAACCAATAGTCCACAACAGTACATAACAACATAAAGCAAATATTACCATAAGTAACTCAGAGATAAAATGTTCAGCCAAATCATAATTTCAAAAATAATAGTTCTTCCTTTCAAATACATTAGTGAAAATCCAAATCGTTTGCCGAAATTTCCAAAAATATGAATAGTTTGAAAATAATAATTTCTCCCAAAATCTTTTCAATAATAAATAAGAAGTTTCATTTTCCTTCCGGATAACCCGTGTAAAACAAATGCATCACTATGCCCATCTGTAAAAAATATGTGTGAGAAATCATGAATGATGTGATGTTGTACAGCATGAGAAAAAATACATCTCTATGCTTGTATGTCATGTGTGCATGCCAATGCGATGCAACTCAGTGATAAAATCATAAACAGCCCCTCGGGTAGAACATCACTCATATACATCCCCTCGAGAAAACCTCACAGTCACTCATGCTCTCGGGCATACCTCATAGTCACTCATGCCACTCGGGCATACCTCACAATCACTCATGCCTCCCAGTCACTCAGCACTCGCACTCAGTAGGTACCTGTACTCACCGGGGGTGTGTACAGACTCCGGAGGGGATCCTTCATCCCAAGCGCTATAATCTGCACGGACAACTCACGTGCTATAATCATAAAGTATATAAAGCTTGTTGCAGGCGGGCAACCCTGATCCACATAATAATCCTCACAATCAGGCCCTCGGCCTCACTCGGTCATCAATCTCTCCAGTCTCTCGGGCGCACAATGTCATGAAAATAGCCCAAAAATGATGATATGATGTATCATTAAATAACAATAGAGACTGAGATATGATATGCAATGAAATGAATATGACTGAGTATGAGTTTTTAATTTAAAATAAAAAAATTCACAGCAATATGACCTCTGTGGGTCCCAATAATACTGGCACATAGCCTCAACATGATTTTTAATATGCTTTTCAGCTCAATTTCTTTAACTCATAAAACCGCATGGAAAATGCGAAGATCATTTAACTACAAAATTCCACAAAAACAATTATGTCATAATTTCTATAGTGCACGTCCACACGCCCGTCACTAGCATGTGCGTCACCTCCTAACAATTCACGAAATACATATATTCAGGGTTCATACCCTCAACTTTAAGATTATAAGAGTTACTTACCTCGAACAATCCGAATCCAATGTCGAGCAAGCTAAACAATGCTCCAGAAATCCCATTATGCGCGTATCAACTCCCGAACAGCTCAAATCTACCACAATTAATTTGATTCAGTCCACACAATTTATAGGAATTAATTCCATATCAAAATGCTAATATTTTCCACAAAATCCGAAATTACGCCCCAAAAATCACCCATGGGGTCCACATCTCGAAATCCGACGAAACTCATAAAATACGACAACCCATCCAATTACAAGTTCAATCATACTAATTTCACTCAAATCCGACTCCAAATCGGTATTCAAACTTGAAATATTCGTTTTGTGACATTATAGAAATTTCCTTCTATTTCTCTTGAAGATTCAATAATCTTACACCAAAAATGAAGATTAATTCATGGAATATAATTACAAGGGAGTTAAGAACACTTACTCCAAGTTGTGTGAAAAATTTCATCTCCAAAATCGCCCAACCCGAGCTCCAAAATCCAAAAATGGGTGAAAATGTCGAACCCTCGAATTTAAGGTTCTGTCCCAGTGATTTTCGCATCTGCGGACAAGGGGTCGTACCTGCGACCCTCGCTTCTGCAGACAAAATTGCGCACCTTTGAAAACAGCCGGCCTTCTCAAATCTCGCATCTGTGGCGCCTTCTCGCATATGCGGGCTCGTAGATGCATATTCCCCTTCGCACCTGCGTTCGTCCCACGCCAGCCCCAGTCCGCATCTGCGCCAACACCTTCGCACCTGCGGCCTTGCAGATGAGGCATATTCCTCGCACCTGCGAGCACTACCCAGTTCCACACTTCGCCGCTTCTGTGACTGATTTCGCGTACATGCAGCTTCGCACCTACGATCAAAACTTCACAGGTGTGATCACACCAGTAGGCAGACCTACTCAAGGCTTCAAAACCCACATAACAACGTTGAAACGACGAATCACACCTAAATTCGAAATCATTGAACTTTGAAACTTCAAATTCTATATCTTGTGCCGAAACATATCAAATCACGTCCGATTGACCTCAAATTTTGCACACAAGTCACATTTCACATTACGGACCTATTCAAATTTCCAAAATCGGATTTCGACCTCAATATGAAAAAGTCAACTCTTGGTCAAACTTCCCAAAAATTCATCTTTCGGCATTTCAAGCCTAATTCCACTACGGACCTCCAAATAATTTTTAGGACATGCTCCTACGTCCAAAATCACCGTACGGAGCTATTGAAATCATCAAAACTCCATTCCAAAGTTGTTTACATACAAGTCGACATCCGATCACTATTTTAATTTAAGCTTTAAACCTTGAAACTAAGTGTTCCAATTCATTCCAAAACCTCACCGGACCCGAACCAATTACCCCGGCAAGTCACACAACAACTGTAAAGTATAATTTGAGCAGAAAATGGGGAACCGGGGTTGTAATACTCAAAACGATCGGCCGGGTCGTTACATTCTCCCCCACTTAAACATACGTTCGTCCTCGAACGTGCCAAGAGTTGTTTCCAAGCCATCAAATCACTGTTTCATCCCACCACACACGTATCTGGGGGTGAACCCATGTCACCCTATTCTATATAAGCTTGACAACACAATACAACTGAAAATCATTAATTTAACCTTAGCCCAAAAACCTTGGAGTTTAAATTCCAACCTTTAGAATTTCTTTCAAGACACAAATCTCACAATTACACACTGTATAAGTCCGAACAAGTTGCATCGATCTATAACTATAACCACGGATATAATCAACCAATATATTACACAACTCGCATGCTCGTAGCACCATTCCTGATCGCAGTGACTACTCCAAAACCAATCACATACTAGTATTAAACCCATATCGAACCAAAACTCATCCCAAAACCTTCGTACACTGTTGATAATAAAAGAAACACGCGAAATTTCATGACCACTCACCAGATCAACAAGTCCCGGAGCTCTCTCGCCCAACCAGAATCGTAATTGCTTTCTGAGTCGACTTTTAATATTATACTCCCGAATATACCGAAATTAAACCTGATAGTACCCATTCAAGGTCCAATGACCTTATATTACTAAACACAACTGTTCCACAGACATGCCGCACTTATATAACTCAGAGGCACAACCCGTGCCATCCGTGCACCCATACGCAACAATTCAAATGTACCCAGTCATGAAAACAAATGGCTCAAATGAGAGAACGTCCCTACCAGATTAACAAGTACCGCCACAACGAAATGCTAAAAATTCATCACACACCGTAATACCATTACCCGATCCTAACACAAGGTTCATACCTTAACATAACTCTGCTGCAGTGCGTGACTCCATCCAAACGATGGTCCATAATATATATCTCGAGCCACCCCTCTCAAAATTAATAACCACAGAGAGGCAAATGACAAAAATGCCACACAAAACCTGAAAGAACATAACCATTACGCAATCGATCATGCAATACCCAAATACTCATCACACTCAAATTCCGCTATAAAGTTCAAATAGGACCGCATCATCTGTGCACATAACCAATGAATCACAACTCCTCATAGCATAAAAGAGTAACTCACAGATCATTTGAGAACACTAATAAGTTCAACATCAACCGAATGACACATCCCTCAATTATAGTAGTATGGAGCCAACCATTCCGGTTCGGTGTAGAATACACATCTTAATTGGGCCTACTTATGGATCCCCAAAACAACTCGGGTTACCCACAAATAGATAACAATCCCTCTGAAAATCCATAATGACTGAATCATAACACATTTTATCATCTGACTAGCTCCGGCCACAACTTCACAGTCCACAACCATGAAACAATCTGCTCATGAGAACTCCCAATCTCCAAATCCATAGAACACACGAATCACCATATTTGATTTCATCTCCACCGCCCGAATGCCTAACACCTCTCTCATACATGATCATCCCACGAGAAATACTTTAAAAGTTCTTCCATGCCACTTGAAAAATTTTGAATATCAGCAGTCGATCAACCAGGAAAATGTCGTAATACCTATGAGATATCTATAATTCAAAACATAGTGCGCCTTCTGAAATGTACACTCTACTCACGCAATACCAAATAGTTATAGAATTCATCTAAACATCGAAAACTATTCATTCCCTCTAAGAATTTATGACCTCCATTTCAAAATATTGAAACGACGAATCACACCTAAATTCGAAATTATTGAACTTTGAAACTTCAAATTCTATATCTTGTGCCGAAACACATCAAATCACGTCCGATTGACCTCAAATGTTTCACAAAATTCACATTTTACATTATGGACCTATTCAAATTTCCAGAATCGGATTCCGACCTCGATATCAAAAAGTCAACCCCCGGTCAAACTTCCCAAATATTCATTTTTCGGCATTTTAAGCCTAATTCCATTACGGACCTCCAAATAATTTTCCGGACACGCTCCTAAGACCAAAATCACTGTACGGAGCTATTGGAATCATCAAAACTCCATTCCGGGGTCGTTTACACATAAGTTAACATTCGGTCAGTATTTTAACTTAAGCTTTAAACCTTGGAACTAAGTGTTTTAATTCATTCCAAAAACTCACTGGACCCGAACCTATTACCCTGGCAAGTCACACAACAACTGTAAAGTATAATTTGAGCAGAAAATAGTGAACCGGGATTGTAATACTCAAAACGACTGGCCGGGTCGTTAGAAGTTTTCACTCTCTTTTCCTTCTTTCTTACCGGCGTTTGGTAGTGGTGCAGTTGTTGTTAGGGTCCCAGAAGCAGTCCCTCGACTCAAGGAGTGGGTTGAGCGAATTGTGTCAGTGAAACCGTATTCTGAGCGCGCATGGAGCGAGATTTTGAAGGGCCGGTAGGAAGCCCGTTCTCATGGTGAAATTCTTTCCTTGAGTGGACAACACTTAGGTTTCCTCCGTGCTGTTGAGCCCTTACTCATTTCTTTTTTCTTTGCAGGTCTTCCCAAGGATGTTGTAATGAGGCCTCCATCCGGTGATGAGAATTGCCCCGCTGAGTCCCCTGCTTCGAGATAGGGTGAGAAGAAGAAGAGAAAAAGGGCTCCGAGTTCTCCGAACTCGGAGAAGAAAAAACTGAGGAAGAGGCTGGTGCGCAAATCCAAAGAAAGTACTAGTGCCCGAGAGCTCCCATCGGACTCACTCCACCGGTTGAGAGATGAATTCAGAGAAGAAGAAGAAGACTTTGAACTAGTGGCCTGCGTGCGGTCGCAACTCAAGGGGTGAGGGGCCCCTGAACCAGAGAGAGGCGACACCGACTCGCCTCAAATCGGGGGGCCGATGAAGAGGGAGTGGCCGAAGCCTCCGAACCAGAGAGGGGCGAAGTCGTTTTGCCTCAAGTTAGGGAGGCCGACAAGGAGATCGCGGTTGGTCCTTCTCTAGCAGAGGAAAATGCCCCGAATGACGTACTTGGAGTGATAGATCACTCTGAGTCACCTTCGTTTACTGACTCCATGATCAACGAGGCTTAGACGCTGAAACGTCACCTCAACTGTCACGACCCAAAATTTCCACCTTCGGACCGTGATGGTGCCTAACATTTCACTTGTTAGGCAAGCCAACGTTAGAATAATATTAGCCATTTTTAAATAATGTATAAATTTATTAATAACAAAGAAATAAATACGGACGTAAGGTCCAAAATATAGTGAATAATCCATGAAAAATGACGGTGTCTAAATACCATCCCAGAATTGGTGTCACAAGTACACGAACATCTAGAATAATACAAGTAAGGGTCTGAATAAAATAAAGCTGTCTGAAAATAAACACATAGCTAAAGTAAAGTAGACGGCGACTTCAGAACTGCGGACGTTGTGCAGTTATACCTCAAGTCTCCTCTGGTAGCTGAAATCCGAGCAAGTCTATGGTACGCCGCTGGGACCAACTGCGAAATCTACACAAGAAGTGCATAGTGTAGTATCAATACAACCGACCCCATGTACTGGTAAATGCTGAGCCTAACCTCGACGAAGTAGTGACGAGACTAAGGCGGGTCACTTACATTAACCTGTACGCATTATTAGTAACAACAACAAATAATAGAAATAAATCAGATAACTCATTTATAATAATTGAAGTCAACTCGACAGTCATAACCAATTATTATTTCCATCAATTTCCGTTGCAGCGTGCAACCCGCCCTCACAATATATTCATATTCAATTCTGTTGTGAAGTGCAACCCACTCCTCCAATATATTTATTTTAATAAAGTTTGTTGCAGCGTGCGACCCGATCCTCCAATATATATATATATATATATATATATATATATATATATATATATATATATATATATATATAATAATTCTATTGCAGCGCGCAACCCGATCCTCCAATATGGACTTTTAAATAAGTCTGTTGCGGCGTGCAACCCGATCCTCCAATATGGACTTTTAATAAGTCTGTTGCGGTGTATTCCAATATATTCATTTCAATCAATTCTTTTGCGACGTGCAACCTGCTCCTCCAATATATTCATTTACCAATTCTTATACAAGAAATTACCCCAAAGAATGCAACAATTAATATAACATTTTTAAGACAACAAGCATACAATAATTATGATTTAATTATGAAGCAAACAATGACAAATAGCAATTTATTTAGGAAATCATGGAGCAAATAGGAAGTTTAAGGTTAAATATGCTAAATGTCAAGTAAAAATTAATACACATAAATCAAATAGCATGTAACAATTATTGCAAGAATTCAAGAATAAATATTTGTCAAAAAATAGGAAAGAAACAATTATTATAACAATTAATTCATGATTAAAATAATTTATGATTTTTCAAGTAGATACGCAAACAATTAATTTGACGACGTATAGACGCTCGTCACCTCGCCTATGCATCGTTCACATGCATTTCACATAACAAATAGTTTAAAGGTTCTATTCCCTCAAGTCAAGGTTAACCACGACACTTACCTCGCTTTGCAAATTCCAATAAATTATTCGACCATAGCTTTTCCTTTTGAATTTGTCTCCAAAAGTTTCAAATATATTCACAAACAATTCGATATACTCAATACAAATCATAAGAATTAATTCCATATAAATTTACTAATGTTTTGGATAAAAATCCAAAATTTATTTAAATATTCAATAGTGGGACCCATGTCTCAAATCTCAGAAAAACTTACGAAATACGAACACCCATTCTGAGACGAGTCCAACCATATAAAAATTATCCAATTCCGATGTCAAATGGACCTTCAAATCTTAAATTTTCATTTTTGGAAGATTTTATAAAAATCTGAATTTTCTTCCATAAATACTCGGATTCATGATGTAAATAAATATGAAATCATAAAATATAATCTATATAGGATAAGGAACACTTACCCCAATGTTTTTCCGTGAACATCGCCCAAAAATCGTCTTACCCGAGTTCAGAAATGGAAAAGGGTTGAAAATGGGACGAATCCCATTTTTCAGAACTTAAGTTCATATTTTATTCCATTTTTTCACACAAAAGCTTTTTTGGAAATTTTACGGAATGTGCACGCAAGTCGAGGAATGATAAATAATGATTTTTAGGTCTTAGAACACATAATTACTTATTAAATTTAAAGATGACATTTTGGGTCATCACATTCTCCACCTCTAAAACAAACGTTCGTCTTCGAACGGAGTTAGAAAAAGTACCTGAGCTGGAGAAAAGGTGTGGATATTTACTCTACATGTCCGACTCGGACTCCCAGGTAGATGCCTTTACCGGCTGACCTCTCCATTTCACCCGAACTGAGGATAACTCTTAGACCTCAACTGTCGGACTTGCCAGGCTAGAATAGCCACCGGCTCCTCCTCGTAAGTCAAATCTTTGTCCAATTGGACTGAGTTGAAATTTAACACATGTGACGGATCACCATGATATTTCTGGATCATAGACACATGGAACACCGGATGAACCGATGATAAAATAGGTGGGAATGCAAGCTTGTAGGCTACTGCACCCACCCTTTCAAGATTTTCAAAGGGTTTGATATACCTAGGGCTCAACTTGCCCTTCTTTCCGAACCTCATTACACCTTTCATAGGTGAAACCCGGAGCAATATTCTTTCTCCAATAATGAATGCAATATCACGAACTTTATGGTCGGCATAACTCTGTTGCGGCGTGCAACCCGATCCTCCAATATGAACTTTTAATAAGTCTGTTGCGGCGTGCAACCCGATCCTCAAATATATTCATTTCAATCAATTCTTTTGCGGCGTGCAACCCACTTCTCTAATATATTCATTTACCAATTCTTATAGAAGAAATTACCCCAAAGAATGCAACAATTAATATGACGTTTTTAAGACAACAAGCATACAATAATTATGATTTAATTATGAATCAAACAATGACAAATAGCAATTTATTTAGGAAATCAGGGAGAAAATAAGAAGTTTAATGTTAAATATGCTAAATGTCAAGTAGAAATTAATACACATAAATCAAATAGCTTGTAAACATTATTGCAAGAATTCAAGAATTAATATTTGTCAAAAAATAAAAAAGAAACAATTATTATAACAATTAATTCATGATTAAAATAATTTATGATTTTTCAAGTAGATACGCAAACAATTAATTTGACGACGTATAGACGCTCGTCATCTCGCCTATGCATCGTTCACATTCATTTCACATAACAAATAGTTTAAGGGTTCTATTCCCTCAAGTCAAGGTTAACCACGACACTTACCTCGCTTTGCAAATTTCAATAAATTATTCGACCACAACTTTTCCTTTTGAATTTGTCTCCAAATGCTTCAAATCTATTCACAAACAATTCGATATACTCAATATGAATCATAAGAATTAATTCCATATGAATTTACTAATTTTTCGGATAAAAATCTGAAATTTATTTAAATATTCAATAGTGGGACCCATGTCTCAAATCTTGGAAAAACTTACAAAATCCGAACACTCATTCCGAGACGAGTCCAAGCATATAAAAATTATCCAATTCCGATGTCAAATGGACCTTCAAATCTTAAATTTTTATTTTTGGAAGATTTTATAAAAATCTGAGTTTTCTTCTATAAATACAAGGATTCATGATGTAAATAAGTATGAGATCAAGAAATATAATCCATATAGGATAAGAAAAACTTACCCCCAGTGTTTTCCCGTGAAAACCGCCCAAAAATCGCCTTACCCGAGCTCAGAAGTGGAAAAAGGGTTGAAAATGGGAGGAATCCCATTTTCCAGAACTTAAGTTCTGTTTCTGGAACTTTTACCCTTCGCGAACGCGGTCAGTGCCTCGAGTTCGCTAATCACAAATTCCTGCTGACCAATTTTACTTTTCGCGAACGCGAGGGCTACTTCGCGAACGCGAAGCTTGCATGGCTTGGCCTTCGCGAACGCGAAGGCAATTTTCCTGGCCAACCCCTTTCCCTTCGCGAACGCGAGGCTTCAAACGTGAACGCGAAGCTTCGCACATCAAGCCTTCGCGAACGCGTTCACTCTGTTGCGAACGAGAAGTACAAAATGTGCCAGCTTCAATTTCCTCTTCGCGAATGCGAGACACCCCTCGCGAACGCGAAGAAGGAAACCAGAAGCATGTTTCTGCAGTTTCCTCAAGTCCAAAAGTGATCCGTTAACCACCAGAAACCAACCCGAGCCCTCGGGGCTCCAAACCAAACATGCACCCAAGTCCTAAAATATTATACGAACTTGCTCGCGTGATCAAATCACCAAAATAACACCTAGAACTACGAATCGGACACCAAATCAAAGGAAGTTTTCAAGAAAATTTTAAAACTTATATTTTACAACTGGACGTCCGAATCATGTCAAATCAACTCCGATTCTCACCAAATTTGGCAGATATGTCATAAATATTATACTGGACCTATACCGGGCTTCAGAACCAAAATACTGACCCGGTGTCAATAAATCCAACATCAGTAAATTCTTAAAAATCATTAAGCTTTCAAACTTTTAATATTTCATCAAAATTCCATATCTCGGGCTAGAGACCTCAGAATTTGATTTTGGGCATACGCCCAAGTCCCAAATCACGATACGAACCTACCGAAATTGTCAAAATATTGATCCGAAAGTCCGTTTGCTCAAAATGTTGACCGAAGTCAACTCAGTTGAGTTTTAAATCTCTATTTCATATTTTAATCGAGTTTTTCACACAAAAAGCTTTCCCGAAAATTTTACGGACTGCGCACGCAAGTCGTGGAATGATAAATAATGCTTTTTGAGGTCTTAGGACACAGAATTACTTATTAAATTTAAAGATGACATTTTGGGTCATCACATTCTTCACCTCTAAAATAAACGTTCGTCCTCGAACGGAGTTAGAAAGAGTACCTGAGCTGGAGAAAAGGTGTGGATATTTACTCTGCATGTCCGACTCGGACTCCCAGGTAGATGCCTCTACCGGCTGACCTCTCCATTTCACCCAAACTGAAGGATAACTCTTAGACCTCAACTGTCGGACCTGTCGGGCTAGAATAGCCACCGGCTCCTTCTCATAAGTCAAATCTTTGTCCAATTGGACTGAGCTGAAATTTAACACATGGGATGGATCACCATGATATTTTCGGAGCACAGACACATGGAACACCAGATGAACCGATGATAAAATAGGTGGTAATGCAAGCCTGTAGGCTACTTCACCCACCCTTTCAAGATTTTCAAAGGGTCCGATATACCTAGGGCTCAACTTGCCCTTCTTTCCTAACCTTATTACACCTTTCATAGGTGAAACCCGGAGCAATATTCTTTCTCCAACAATGAATGCCATATCACGAACTTTATGGTCGGCATAAATCTTTTGCCTAGACTGAGCTATGCGAAGTCGATCCTAAATAACCTTGAACTTATCCAAGGCATCCTGTACCAAATCGGTACTCAACAACCGAGCCTCTTTCGGTTCAAACCAGCCAACTGGCGAACGACATCGCCTTCCGTATAATGACTCATATGGAGCCATCTGAATGCTCTACTGGTAGCTATTATTATAAGCAAACTTCACAAGTGGCAAGAACTGATCCCAAAAACCTCCAAAGTCTATAACATAAGTGCGAAACATATCTTCCAATATCTGAATGGTGCGCTCTGACTATCCGTCTGTCTTTGGATGAAATGTTGTACTCAACTCAACCCGCGTGCTTAACTCACGCTGTACAGCCCTCCAGAAGTGTGAGGTAAACTGCGTAACTCGATATGAAATAATAGATACGGGCACACCATGAAGGCGGACAATCCTATGAATGTAAATTTCAGCTAACCTCTCTGAAGAATAGGTAACTGCCACTGGAATGAAATATGCTGACTTGGTCAACCTGTCCACAATGACCCAAACTGCGTCAAATTTTCTCTGAGTCCGTGGGAGTCCAATAACAAAATCCATAGTGATACGCTCCCACTTCCACTTCCACTCAGGAATTTCTAACTTCTGAAGCAAACCACCAGGTCTCTGATGCTCGTATTTAACTTACTGACAATTCAGACACCGAGCTACATATGCAACTATATCCTTTTCATTCTCCTCCACCCATAATATTGCCGCAAATCTTGATACATTTTGGCGGTACCTGGATGAATAGAATACTTAGAACTGTGTGCCTCTTCAAGAATTAATTCACGAAGCCCGTCGACATTAGGCACACAAATACGATCGTGCATTCACAGAACTCCATCTTCCCCCATAGCAACCTGTTTGGCATTACCGTGCTGCACCGTGTCCTTAAGGAGAAGTAAATGAGGATCATCATACTGCCTCTTTCTAATGCACTCATATAAATAAGACCGAGCGACTGTGCAAGCTAGAACCCAATTGGGTTCTGAAACGTCTAACCTCACAGACTGATTATCCAAAGTCTGAACATATGCAGCTAATGGCCTCTCACCAACCGGATTATACGCAAGATTTCCCATACTCACAGCCTTTCTACTCAAAGCATCCGCCACCATATTGGCCTTTCTGGGGTGATACAAAATGGTGATATCATAGTCTTTCAACAACTCCAACCATCTTCTCTGTCTCAAATTAAGATCCTTTTGTTAGAAAAGATACTGAAGGCTACGATGATCAGTAAATATCTCACACGAGACACCGTAGAGGTAATGCCTCCAAATCTTCAGTGCATGAACAATGGCTGCCAGTTCTAAGTCATGAACATAATAATTCTTCTCGTGAACTTTCAACTGTCGTGATGCATATGCAATCACACTGCCATCTTGAATTAATATTGCACCAAGCCCAATGTGAGATACGTCACAATATACCGTATACGATCTTGAACCTGTGGGTAATACCAATACTGGCGCCATAGTCAAAGCAGTCTTGAGCTTCTGAAAGCTCAACTCACACTCGTCTGACCATCTGAATTGGAGACCTTTCTGGGTCAGTCTAGTCAATGGGATTGCTATAGATGAAAACCCTTCCGCGAGCCGACGATAATAACCTGCTAAACCCAGGAAACTCTGGATCTCTGAAACTGAAGTAGGTCTAGGCCAGTTCTGAACAGCCTCAATCTTCTTAGGATCCACCTTTATGCCTTCTGCCGATACAACATGCCCCAAAAGGCAACTGAGTCTAACCAAAATTCACATTTTGAAAATTTGACATATAACTGATTATTCTTCAAAGTCTGAAGCACACTCTGAAGATGCTGCTCATACTTCTTTCGATTGATGGAGTAAATCAAAATACCATCAATGAATACAACCACAAAATAATCCAAATAGGGCTTGAACACCCGATTCATCAAATCCATAAATGTTGTTGGGGCGTTTGTCAACCCAAATGACATCACTAGGAATTCGTAATGCCCATACCTAGTCTGAAAAGCTGTCTTAGGGACATCAGATACCCTAATCTTCAACTGATAGTAACCAGACCTCAAATCGATCTTTGAAAACGCTTTGGGACCCTGAAGATGGTCAAATAAATCATCAATTCTTAGCAGCGGATATTTGTTTTTGATGTGGCCTTGTTCAACTACCGATAATCTATACACATTAGCATAGAACCATCTTTCTTCTTTACAAATAATACTGGTACACCCCAGGGCGAGATACTAGGTCTAATGAATCCCTGATCAAGCAAGTCTTGTAACTGCTCCTTCAATTCTTTCAACTCCGACGGGGCCATACGGTATGGTGGAATAGAAATGGGCTGAGTTCCCGGAGCCAAATCAATACAGAAGTCAATATCCCTGTCGGGTGGAATCCCCGCCAAATCTATAGGAAAAACTTTTGGAAATTCACGAACAACTGGTACTGAGTCCATAGAAGGAACATCCGCACTGGGATCGCGAATATAAGCCAAATAGGCTAGATACCCTTTCTCTACCATACGCCGAGCTTTCATATAAGAAATAACCCTGCTGGCAGAATGACTAGGAGTTCTTTTCCACTCTAACCGAGGTAACCCCGGCATGGCTAGGGTCAATGTCTTGGCATGACAATCCAACATAGCATGATAAGGGGACAACTAATCCATACCCAAGATGACATTAAAATCTACCATATCAAGAAGTAGAAGATCCATATTAGTCTCAAGACTACCAATAGTAACCACACATGAACTATAGACATGATCTACTACATCAGAGTCTCCCACCGGTATAGATACACACAGAAGCACTCAGAGAATCACAAGGCACAACCAAATATGAAGCAAAGACACATAGGAATAAGTAGATCCTGGATCAAATAGAACTGAAGCATCTCTATGAAAAACTGGAATAATACCTGTGATCACAGCATCAGATGACTTGGCCTCAAGCCTAGCTGGAAAAGCATAAAATCGGGGTTGAGCCCCAACACTCTGAACTACGTCTCTGGGACGGCCTCTAACTGGATGGCCTCCACCTCTAACGGTCTGACCTCCACCTCTAATGGCCTGACCTCCACCTCTAATGGCCTGACCCCTACCTCTAGCTGGCTGAGCAGGCGATGTAGCAACCGGTGCCGGTATGATGGCATGAGAATCCTGTCGAGATTTATTACTCACCAACCTAGGGCAATACCTCCTGATGTGACCAATGTTCCCACACTCATAACACCCATCCTTATGCCGTGGCTACTGAAACTGAAGCTGACCCGAATGGGTCGGATAACCGTTGTAGTAACTCTGGAGTGGTGGTGCACTGATAGGATCTGAATGTACACTAAATGCTAGCTGCCTAGAGTAAAGCAAAATAGGATCAATACTCCCTGAAGCACCGTGAGATGCATGAAGTGCTGAATGAAATGGTCTGGGTGGATGACGCCTACCAAAATTAACCTTGCCTCCAGAAAAGGCACCACTGAAACCACCGAACTGACGAGGCCTCTTATCAGACCTCTGCCCCCTCTCCTATGCAAGAACCATCTCGATCCTCCTCGCGACATTAGCTGCCGCCTGAAAATAAATCTCATTTCCGGTCTCCTTGGCCATCTGAAGCCTCCTGATAGGGTGAGTGAGTCTCTCAATAAACCTCCTCACTCTCTCTCCCTCAGTAGGTAGTAAAGGGAGAGCATGACGGGCTAAATCCACAAAACGGAACTCATACTGAGTAACAATCATACTGCCCTACTATAGACGCCCAAATTGCTTGCGGAATTCCTCTCTCAGTGTGATAGGAAGGAACTTCTCCAGGAATAGCTGAGAGAACTGCTCCTAGGTAAGTGCAGGCGATCCAACTGGTCTAGTCAATGTATATTCCCTCCACCACCTCCTGGCTGAACCTATCATCTGAAACACAGCAAACTCATGGCAGCGTTCAAGATAATCCTGTGGGTCCTCAGAAGGTGTACCACTGAAGTGAACTAGGAAGAGCTTGGTAAACTTATCCAGTCTCAATAAGGCCTCAAAAGACATGGCAGGCCTATCACCGGTCTATACCGCAACAACTGGCTGAACTATTCCAACTGGCGGGGCTACTGGAGCCTGATTCTGGGGAGCCATCTGCTCCAGAGCGGGAGTAGTGGGAGTTTGTGCTCCTCCCCCAACCTATGAGACGTTTGGTGCCACTGGAAACGTACCATTCTAGTCCACACCCTCTATAAGACTCAGTAAACGGACCAAAGCGTCCTGAAGTACTGGGGTGGCAATGAACCCTTCAGGAACCTGAGGTGGTCCGGCAGGAACAACCTGGGCTGGAACCTCCTCGTTAAGCTCTATCTGATGCTCCATTGATGGGGCTGCTTCTCGGGCTCTGGGCTGAGCCCTGCCCCTGCCTCTAGCACGACCTCTACCCCTGGCCATAGTTGCCACCAGGGGCTCTAGTCCCTGTCCATCGGTAGATCTATTACGTGTTCTCACCATCTGCGAAGGAATAAAAGTAGAATGGTTCAATCATCGATGATAGAATAAATTCGCACGGCAGAATAAGAAAGAAGTGATATTGTTCCTAAACTTCATAGCCTCTGAGAGATAAGTACAGACGTCTCCGTACCGATCCGTCATACACTACTAAGCTTGCTCGTGACTCGTGAGACCTATGTAACCTAGTGCTCTAATACCAACTGTCACGACCCGAAATTCCCACCTTCTGACTGTGATGGCGCCTAACATTTCACTTGCTAGGCAAGCAAACGTTAGAATAATATTAGCCATTTTTAAATAATTTTTAAATTTATTAATAACAAAGAAATAAATGCGGAAATAAGGTCCAAAATATAGTGAATAATCCATGAAAAATGATGGTGTCTAAATAGCATCCCAGGATTGGTGTCACAAGTGCACGAGCTTCTAGAATAATACAAGTAAGGGTCTGAATAAAATAAAGTTGTCTAGAAATAAACACACAGCTAAAGTAAAGTAGACGGGAACTGCAGACGTCTTGCAGTTATACCTCAAGTCTCCTCTGGTAGCTGAAATCCGAGCAAGTCTATGGTACGTCGCTGGGACTAACTCCTAAATCTACACAAGAAGTGCATAGTGTAGTATCAGTACAACCGATCCCATGTACTGGTAAGTGCTGAGCCTAACCTCGACGAAGTAGTGACGAAGCTAAGGCGGGTCACTTACATTAACATGTACGCAATATTAGTAACAACAACAAATAATAGAAATAAATCAGATAACTCATTTATAATAATTAAAGCCAACTCGACAGTCATAACCAATTATTATTTTCATCAATTTCCGTTGCAGCGTGCAACCCCCTCTCACAATATATTCATATTCAATTATGTTGCAGCGTGCAACCCGCTCCTCAATATATTCATTTTAATCAAGTCTGTTGCGGCGTACAACCCGATCCCCCAATATATATATATATATATATATATATATCGACTTTTAAATAAGTCTGTTGCGGCGTGCAACCCGATCCTCCGATATGGACTTTTAATAAGTTTGTTGCGGTGTGCAACTCGATCCTCCAATATATTCATTTCAATCAATTCTGTTGCGGCGTACAACCCGCTCCTCCAATATATTCATTTACCAATTCTTATAGAAGAAATTACCCCAATGAATGCAGCAATTAATATAAAGTTTTTAAGACAACAAGCATACAATAATTATGATTTAATTATGAAACAAACAATGACACATAGCAATTTATTTAGGAAATCAAGGAGAAAATAGGCAGTTTAATATTAAATATGCTAATTGTCAAGTAGAAATTAATACACATAAATCAAATAGCATGTAACAGTTATTGCAGGAATTCAAAAATTAATATTTGTCAAAGAATAGGAAAGAAACAATTATTATAACAATTAATTTATGATTAAAATAATTTATGATTTTTCAAGTAAATATGCAAACAATTAATTTGATGACGTATAGACACTCATCACCTCGCCTATGCGTCATTCACATGCATTTCACATAACAAATAGTTTAAGGGTTCTATTCCCTCAAGTCAAGGTTAACCACGACACTTACTTTGCTTTGCAAAGTCCAATAAATTATTCGACCACAACTTTTCCCTTTGAATTTATCTCCAAAAGCTTCAAATCTATTCACAAACAATTCGATATACTCAATACGAATCATAGGAATTAATTCCATATGAATTTACTAATTTTTTGGATAAAAATCTGAAATTTATTTAAATATTCAACAGTGGGACCCATGTCTCAAATCTCGGAAAAAATTACGAAATCCGAACACCCATTCCGATACGAGTCCAACCATATAAAAATTATCCAATTCCGATGACAAATGCACCTACAAATCTTAAATTTTTGTTTTTGGAAGATTTTATAAAAATCTGATTTTTCTTCCATAAATACACGGCTTCATGATGTAAATGAGTATGGAATCATGAAATATAATCAATATAGGATAAGGAACACTTACCCCAATATTTTCCCGTAAATATCGCCCAAAACTCGCCTTACCCGACCTCAGAAACGGAAAAGGGTTGAAAATGGGACGAATCCCATTTTCCAGAACTTAAGTTCTGTTTCTGGAACTTTTACCCTTCGCGAACGCGGTCAGTGTCTCGCGTTCGCTAATCACAAATTCCTGCTGACCAATTTTACTCTTCGCGAACGCGAGGGCTACTTCGCGAACGCGAAGCTTGCCTGCCTTGCGGCTCGGGGCCGTTTCCTCAGGTCCAAAAGTGATCTGTTAACCACCCGAAACCAACTCGAGCCCTCGGGGCTCCAAACCAAACATGCACCCGAGTCCTAAAACATCATACGAACTTACTCTCACGATCAAATTGCCAAAAAAACACCTAGAACTACGAATCAGACACCAAATTAATGGAAGTTTTCAAGAAAATTTTAAAACTTATATTTTTACAACCGGACGTCCGAATCATATCAAATCAACTCCGATTCTCACCAAATTCGGCAGACAAGTCATAATTATTATAGTAGAACTATACCAGGCTCCGGAACCAAAATACGGATAAATCCAGCATCAGTAAATTCTTAAAAATCATTGAGCTTTCAAACATTTAATGTTTCATCAAAATTTCATATCTCGGGCTAGGGACCTCAGAATTTGATTCTGGGCATACGCCCAAGTCCAAAATCACAATACGGACCTATTGAAATTGTCAAAACACTAATCCGAGTCCGTTTGCTCAAAATATTGACCAAAGTGAACTTAATTGAGTTTTAAAGCTCTATTTCACATTTTAATCCATTTTTTCACACAAAAACTTTTTCGGAAATTGTACGGAATACACACGCAAGTCGAGGAATATTAAATAGTGCTTTTAAGGTCTTAGAACATATAATTACTTATTAAATTTAAAGATAACATTTTGGGTCATCACATCAACGCAGGGCCCTAATGGGAGGCAGACCCCTTTCACAACTATTTTGACGGCCTAGACTCTACCGCCACGGAGGACGTCATCGGGTTGGGTGACTTATCGGTGCCAAGGAAGAGTCCGTCTTCGGGGACCAGCGGGCCTTCTTCATGTCTGAAACTAGTCAACTAGTTCCCAGCTTCGAGCGCGAATCCTGACCGAAAGCGGTCGGTCATCATGTCTTTTCCGGAGGATGCCTAAGTCCTTTCGGCTCCCGTAGGGATTGCCTGTTATCTTCGGTGTCTGGTGATCGAAGAGGATCAAGCCATGATGAATGCGGTGGAAGCGCCCTGCCTGTTCAATGAAGCACAACATGCGTTAAATCGGGTAACTTCGGATGCCTCTTGATGACCTCTCTTATATACTTAGATTAAGTCGTAAATAATTATAATTTTTTTCTTTGTGCTTGCAAGACTCTGTGCTTCATCACGAGTCGTTTCTCCGATATCGGGAAGATTTAAACCATCATGAGGCCGAGACTCGAGAGCTCACTGAGAAGAGGGATGCTTCTTAGTGAGAAACTCCAGGATAACCTAGAGGCAGTGCCGACCTGGTTGAGCAGGTAAGAAGAGTATTTGAGGTTAGTCACGATGAGTCAGATACGATGGCTAATGGTCTGAACCCGCAAGTCCAAAAGAAACTTGATCAGATCGAGTAACTCCAAGCGGAGGTGGATGCGGTAAAGGCCGAGGCCGAAGAATGGAAAAGAAATATGGACCGCTTGGCCTCGGAAAAGGAGGCTTCCCGGGCACAGCTGGCTTCGGCTGAGGCCCAGCTTTGAGCTGCGAAGGAAAGGTCATTGGCGCAAGCCAAAAAGATCGAGGAGCTTCAATATCAACTAAATTCAGCTGTTTCCGATTGAGAAAGCCTGGACAAGGAGCTCGAGATGGCCAAGTCGGAGGCCAAAGTAGTTAAAGTCGACACCGACGAGATAGTGGTCATTTATAAGGTCGATGCCGATGTGGCTCAGGTTCGAGCAAAGGATATCATCGAGCACGCAAAATGGCAATCTCGAAGGGAGGCCCTTGAGAAAATTCATGCTCGGGGTGTTGACTTATCGACGGAGATTGAGAATGCCAAAGAGCTCAGAGCCAAGGATAAAAAACCGGCCTTTCCCGAAGATGATGAAAGTTATGAGGATTTGGGCGAGTCTAAGGAAGACGGGGACCTCGAAGGTGATGATGTGGCTCCCGGCGAAGACTAGGCCACTTAGGCTCTTTTCAGATGTTTTTGTTTTTTGCTTTTCATATTACCCTTTTGTCGAGGCCATTTGGCCTTTGTAAAAAATTGTACCAGGGTTGTTTGGCCCTTGTAAAAAGAATTTTTGATATGTATATAAGGATTCCCTTCAACGGCTTTTGGATTTTCCCTCTGCTTTATTACTTATATTTGCAAAGATCGAAATGCCTTAGCATGAAATAGTTAGGTTACGTTCAGAGGTTCGACCAAACCTTGCCTTCAACATTTATCTTGTTCTTGGGCATCGTGGGGGGTTCGGTGTGACCGAAATTGTTTTTCCCAAAGTACTTAGACTTTTTGAGGTTATACTTTGCCGAGGGTAGCCTTTAGAACCGGTTAAATAATTTTAAGGCCTTGTTATTTTTGTTACGGGTCTCAGACGTCTCCGAGCCACGTTAATATAGCCGCAGCCTTTTTAGTTTGGGTGTTGCCCAGTGGGCTTGCTATCCTGAATTATCCTAGCTTGCCCTAGATAACAGTCCCCGAGTGGGGATGGCCGTGGTCTTTAAAATTCGGGCATTGCCTAATAGGTTTTATGCCCCCGACGTCTGATAACTTGGGTCGTCCGAGTTTGTTTTCGGATGGCAGTCCCCGAGTGAGAGTGATTGTTCAAACTCGGATTAAGGTAGCCCTTCGTCTCGATACCTTTAGGAGATCGGATGTAGGGAATTCCTTGAGAAATGCAAGAAAAGTTTTAAAGGACAAGATGTTTATGCGCAAGGAAGAGACTTCTCTTTATTCTTGTGCATAATAGTTATACATGTGTACATGCTTTGTGCCAGGGCTTGAGCAATATATGCGGGCATGGTTCATTTGACCGTTTGGCCCTTACAATAAATCCTATCGATTGAGACCCTTCAATCATGAAGTTTCTTTCCTTGGTAAAGTCGATATCCGAGGGTGATGCCCCCAGTGTTCGGGGCTGATCGAAGAGAGGCCTCGAATGTTGTTGTGATCTTCGTCACCGGTTTGAACCCGGCCTTCAATTCTATATTAGCACGATTTACTTATTGTCTCGTTAAAAACCTTGTCGGAAAATCCATTTGGGACAAAATCGGTTCAAGGGAAAAAGAGTGCAACGTGCGCTTTCAGACCTAAAATGTTATATCGTTCCTTGTCGCTTACCTACAAGCGTTAGTTTAGAATGTAAATAAGAGAAAGGACAGGGTTGTACCTTAGCAATAATATTGTTTCAAGTGAGTTATATTCCAGTTGTTCGGTAATTGCTCGCCGTTCATTGTTCCGAGTTTGTAGGATCTCTTTCCTGTGATCTCGATAATTTGATACGGTTCTTCCCAGTTTGGCCCCAATTTCCCTTTGTTCGGGTTTTGGGTGCTCAGTGTAACCTTTATTAGTACTAAGTCCCCGGTATTAAAGTGTGGAAGGTTGTCCTTTCGATTGTAATACCTTTCGATCCGCTATTTTTGGGCGGCCAACCGGACAAGGGCGGTTTCGCGCCTTTCATCTAATAGCTCCAGGCTCGTACTCATGGCTTCGTCATTCGATTCCTTTGTTGCATATCAGAATATGATACTTGGTTCTCCAATTTCGAACGGTATTAGAGCTTCGACGCCGTAAACCAATGAAAATGGGGTGGCCCCGGTACTGGACTTCGAGGCCGTACGGTATGCCCATAGGACTTCGGGTAGGATTTCCTTCCATTTTCTTTTGGCGTCGGTTAACCTCTTTTTAAGGTTTTGGAGTATGGTTTTGTTGGTAGATTCAGCTTGTTTGTTCCCACTAGGGTGATAGGGTGTTTTTAAGATCTTTTTGATCTTGTGATCTTCAAGAAATTTGGTTACTTTGATGCCGATGAATTTACCATTGTTGCATACGATCTCGACCGGCATTCTGAACATGCATATGATGTGGTCCCAAAAGAAATCGATGACTTTCTTCTCCTTGACCTTCTCGTACACCTGGGCTTCCACCCATTTAGAAAAAATAGTCAGTCATAAACAATATAAATTGAGCCTTACCAGGTGCCCATGGAAGGGGGCCGACAATATCCATTTCCCATTTCATGAACGTCCATGGTGACAAGACCGAATACAGTAATTCCCCGGGCTGATGAATTATTGGATATTGACTTAGACATTCATCACATTTTCATACGAACTCCTTTGCGTCCTTTTCCATATCAATCCAGTAATAGCCGGCTCTAATAACTTTTTGAACTAGTGATTTGGCGCCTGAATGATTTCCATATGTGCCTTCATGAATTTTCCTCAAAATGTATTCGGTGTCCCCTGGTCCTAGACATATTGCGAGTGGTCTATCGAACACCCTTCTGAACAGGGTTCCGTCTTCGGATAGGCTAAACTAGACTGCCTTTGTACGTAGGGCCCTCAATTCCTTTGGATCCGATGACAGTTTTTCGATCTTCAGGTATTCTATATATTTGTTTCTCCAGTCCCAAATTAGGCTCGTTGAGTTAATCTCGGCATGACCTTATTCCACTACCGATCTCATAAGTTGTACGAATGACCCCGAGTTGAATTCGGCATCCTCGACCGATGACCCTAGGTTGGCGAGGGCATCAACCTCAGTGTTTTGATCCCGAGGTATGTGTTGCAAAGTCCATTCTTTGAATCGATGCAATGTTACCAGCAATTTATCCAGGTACCTTTGCATTCATTCTTCTCTGACGTCGAACGTCCCATTAACTTAGTTTACCACAAGGAGGGAGTCGCACATAGCTTCAATTATCTCTACTCCCAAGCTTTTGGCTAGTTCGAGACCTGCAATCATGGCTTCATATTCGGCCTTATTTGTTAGTCAATTTCACAGTCCTAATAGATTGCCTAACTACATTTCCTACTGGTGGCTTCAATACGATGCCAAGTCCGGACCCTTTTGCGTTCGAGGCAACGTCCGTAAAGAGGGTCCAGATTCTCGAGAATGTCCCTGAGTTGATTAATAACTCTCTTTCGACCTCGGATATTAGGGCTGGCATAAAGTCGGCTACAAAGTCTGCCAAAATTTGAGACTTAATGGCGGTTCAGGGTTGATACTCAATATCGTACCCACTGATTTTCACGGCCCATTTGGCCAACCGACCCAAGAGCTCGGGCTTATGCATAACGTTTATCAACGAGTAAGTAGTTATGACACATATGGGGTGACACTGGAATTATGGTTTTAGTTTCCTAGAGGTGCTTAGCAAAGCGAGCGCCAGTTTTTCTAGGTAAGGATACCTAGTTTCGGCCTCACCTAGGGTCCTGCTAACATAGTAAATTGGAAATTGCATACCTTGCTCTTCCCAGACCAGGACTCCACTTACCGCTATCTCCGAAATTGTCAAGTACAAGTATAGTTGTTCGTCTGCCTTCGGAATGTGAATAAGCGGTGGGCTCTATAAGTAACATTTGAATTCCTCCAAAGCTTGTTGGCATTCTAGGGTCCATGAGAAGTTATTCTTGTTCTTCAATAGTACAAAGAATCAGTGGCTCTTGTTGGATGACCTCGAAATGAATCACCCCAGGGCGGCTATGCACCCGGTTAATCTTTGCACGACCTTCACATTGTCCACAACCGTGATGTCTTCGATGGCTTTGATTTTGTCGGGGTTGATCTCAATTCCTCGGTTGGATACCATGAACCCTAGAAATTTACCTGATCCAACTCCAAAAGCATATTTCTCCGAGTTCTGCTTCATATTGTATTTCTTTAATATGCTGAAGGTTTCCTGCAAATATTTTAAATGGTCCTCTGCTCGCAGGGACTTAACTAACATATCGTCAATGTAAACCTCCATTGATTTTCCTATTTGTTCCTCGAACATCCTATTTACTAGGCGTTGGTAAGTGGCGCCGACGTTCTTTAAACCGAACGGCATCACGTTATAGCAGTATGTGCCATATTTAGGGATGAAGGAGGTTTTTTACTGATCACCCGGGTTCATCCGTATTTGGTTGTACCTAGAGTAGGCATCGAGAAAACTAAGGATCTCGTGGCTGGCCGTGGCATCGATCATTCAATCGATGTTGGGCAAAGGGAAAGAATCCTATCCTTATAGTCTACACACATTCTCAATTTATTCCCTTTTTTAGGGATTACTACTACATTTGCTAACCAATCCGGGTATTTAACCTCCCTAATGGACCCTATTTTAAGGAGTTTAGATACCTCGTCCTTGATGAAAGAAAGTTTGACCTCGGATTGGGGTCTCATTTTCTTCTTGACCGGATGGAACTTCGGGTCCAAGATCAACTTGTGAGTGGTTATATCTGGTGGGATCCTTGCCATATCAAGGTGGGACTAAGCGAAAGAATCTATGTTAGTCATAAGAAACTGAATGAGTTTTTTCCTGATCTCGAGATTTAGCCCCGTGCCCAGGTATACATGTCGATCGGGTAGATGATCAACCAATATGACCTGTTCCAGCTTCTTGACCGTCGATTTAATGGCGTCGGAATCATCGGGGGCTATAAAAGACCTGAGTACCCCGAAATCATCATCGTCATCATTCCCCTATTTTTCTGGTTGGGTCGGAGCTGAGTACCCCTTTGTCATTGTAAGTGCTGGTATTGGAAACTCCTCTTCGACCGCAAACATCTCCTTTGCGGATGACTATTCTCCGTAGACCGTTTTAATTCCATCTGGGGTTGATAATTTTAACACTTGGTGCAGAGTTGAGGGTACTGCCCTCATGTTGTAGATCCATGGCCTTCCGAACAAAGCATTGTACCTCATGTCTCCTTCGATTACATAAAACTTAGATTCTTGTATGGTCCCGATGGTGTTCAGTGATAATATTATCTCACCCTTAGTGGTTTCACATGCCATGTTGAATCCGTTTAGAACTCGTACTGTAGGCACGATTTGATCTTGTAGACCGAGCTGTTTCACGACCCTCGATCGGATGATGTTAGCCGAGCTACCTAGATCAATTAACACACGTTTAACTTGAATTCTATTTACGAGTACATATATTACCAGTGCATCATTGTGGGGCTGTACAATCCCTTTTGCGTCCTCGTCGTTGAAAGATAAAGTTCCTTATGGTATGTAGTCTCGAGTTCATTTCTCTCTAGTGATGGATACTTTGGTGCGTTTCAACATCGGCCTTTGAGGGATATCGACCCCACCGATGATCATGTTAATGACGTGTTGAGGTTATTCTTGTTTTGTATGTTTGTTAGCATCCCTGTTTTTGAAATGATTCTTAGCTCGGCCGCTCAAGAATTCTCGAAGATGCCCATTATTGAATAGTCGAGCTACTTCCTCTCTCAACTGTCGACAATCTTTTGTAATGTGACCTTGAGTGCCATGATATTTGCACATATGGTTAGGATCCCATTGGGTTGGATCGGATTATAGAGGTCGAGGCCATTTGGTTTCTTTAATTCTCCCGATAGTTGTTACAATGGCGGCAACATCGACATTAAAGTTGTATTCTGATAGCCTCGGTTCTTCTTTAGGACCGATGGACCTGTCGAAGCCATTTTTTGTCATGAGTCCTAGGTTGCTCTGACTTCGGTTATTTCTCCTTTGATTTCTCATGGAGTTCCGCCCGGACCCATTGCTTCTTCGATCTCAATTATATGGCTGATATCGATTCCTGTTTGGGCTCAGTTCACGATCAATGTCTCTCTTAACTCTGTCGAGGGTTCCGATGGGATAAACATACCCCAAAGGGGCCTCAAGTTGATCATCTTCCACTATGATCTTCGATTAATACCGGTTATGCACGTCGGCCCAAGTAACGGCCGAATATTCTATCAGGTTTTGTTTCAACTGCTGCAAAGCAAACGAGCTTCGAACATTGAGCCCTTGAGTGAATGACTGAACATCCCAATCATCTGGGACCGATGGCATATACATTCGTTCCATTTGAAAATGGGACACGAACTCTCTGAGCATCTCGTTATCCTTCTGTTTTACTTTGAAAAGGTTCAATTTTCTTGTCTTGACCTTGATGGACCCAACGTGTGCTTTCACGAAAGAATCAGCAAGCATAGCAAATGAATCAATAGAATTAGGAGGTAAGTTATGATATTGTATCATAGACCCTTTTGACAGGGTTTCTCCGAACTTCTTCAATAGGACAGACTCGATCTCATCATCCTCCAAGTCGTTCCCTTTGATGGCACATGTGTAAGAGGTTACATACTCATTTGGGTCGGTTGTTCTATTATACTTAGCAATTTTGGGCATGCAAAATTTCCTAGGGATCAGCTTCGGAGCCTCACTTGGAGGAAAAGGTTTTTGCACAAACTTCTTGGAATCCATACCTTTTAATATTGGCGGCGCTCCTGGGATTTGGTCTACCCTAGAATTGTAGATTTCCACCTTTTTGTCATTAGCTTCGATTTCCTTCTCCCCTGATTCTATCCGTTTTGTCAGCTCCTCGAGCATCTTTATGATTTCGGGGTTAGCCCCTGATTCATGTTTATTTGACCTTTCTATGACCGGTTCATCCCTGCGGGCGACTTCCCGGGGTGGATCGGGCTCAACCTTGCTCGGTGAACGGCTTTGGTTCTGTAAATGAGCTATCACCGCATGTTGAGCCTGCAGCATTTCGAAGATCACCCGTAGACTGATCCCGTCTCCTTCAATGTTTTATGTGTTTCGAGTTGCCGATCGGGCTTCACCACGGATATTATTCTCGGGGTCGGTAGGCAAGTTTGTGTCGATAGCCACATGTGAATTAGCGTCAATCAGATCTGCGGTCGGAATTCCGATGGGATCAACGAGCGGTACTCCTTCACCGGGTGCTATGTTGTTATTTTCACCGTGGTGACCAGACTCATTGTCAACATATAGGGGTGCTGATTGAGAGTTTGGCATTTTGTGTTTTATACTGCAATCAGAGACACTTCAAAGAGCAAGTGTAAAGTAGTGTGTGTTATGGAGATTCGTATCAAATAACCACTATTATCCTTAGCCCATCGGTGAGCGCCAAACTGTTTACCCTTAAAATCGGCTAACAATTAAATTTATAAGTGATTTTAAGGATACATGATTTAATTTGATTCAAGACGACAAATCAGATTGCAATTAAAATAGGTAATGGAAAAGTAAATGCTAACCACACAAGTTGAACAGTCTTAGCCTAGGAAGGTTTGCCACCCTCGAGCCAAATATGCTTTTATTGATATCAGAACAGCAACAACAAGAGAGTAACAAGAAATTGCCGAGAATAATAATATATTGCTTTGGGATGCGTGTTACAGTGTGCTTTACAAGTAGTTAGACCCCCTTTATATAGTAGGGGAGCCCTATTTCAGGTACAATTCTATAAAAAGAAAAAATCTCCTGGTTTGCTGATTTGCCGATCCCCTATTGATATGTGCCGAGATTCCCGCCGTGATATCTGACCGGTTACAGATATTTCGGCCTGCCATTAATTCGGTCTTCTGTTGGTTACACCGGCAATGTTTCCTCGATCTTACTCGGGGTCAGGGTCGATTCCGGGATCATAAACTCAATGTTCTCGATGACGGACATTCTGACCTCGTGTTCTGGTTCGACGAGACTCGGAGTCGATCTTCAACCCATTGCGTTCCAAGTCCGATCTGTCATGTAGTAATCAACCCTGATTTCGACCGTATACACTAACCTATACGGATATTATCATAATTAACAAGGAACATATGCAATGCGGGTACTCATGTACAAGCGCTCGGATATATATTTTTGTACAATGAAATAAGTATGAGAACAAATTAGATAAATTAGAGTATGGATCCAAACCTCTAAACATGATTAATATTTATCACTTTGAAACTTGTATCTTTTGAATATTATTTAAGTTATTTTTTGAAAAAACTTATTCTTATTAATACTGGTTACACGCATAATACGCGTACATTACGACGAGTTTTCTTAAATGCTTGGGGATGTTTGACTACGTAAGGTCCATGGCGTCAAGTATGTTTGCTCTTTAAGAACTGAAAAGTGCACTGTTATGTGCATGTGTTCTTCTCAAAGAGTATTTTTAAAAAAAATCACTGTTATTTCTTCAAGTTTCTTTTTGTGATTCAGAGCATGATGATTTGGTTCCTTTTTTTTTTGGGTATTTTATTGCTTGGATTTATCATTTATTTTTTGAAGCACATGTCTTTGAGTATTATTATTACTAAGTTTGTTTACTGAAAAACTGGAAAAGGACTTGTAAAAATTAAGGTTGAAAAATGAGAATTAGTGATGGCAATAGTGATGTATATTGGGGCACGGTGTGGGGGTTGGGAAACTTTCATAAATACAAGACCTATTAGAGTTTATTTTACAAACTACAACTAATTTAGATATTACAAATTGTGCAACTAAAGTTTTTACATGTTATTCCATTTATTCCACAATCAAAATTGTTGCTAGGAATAAAAAGCTAAAAATAAGGAGATTTCCTATATTAATGGTTGCTTACCCCTTTTGCTTTCATCATCATCAGCATGTCTACATAAGGTACATGAATGGTGTTGGTTTGCCTCATGAATTTCAACCCAGCTATTAGTTCAAAGTCATCTATGATCACCACACACAAGTCGAATTTTGCTTCATAAGGACCCAGCTTCACCGATACTCATTTGGTTGTTCTACCCATTAGCTGAGGCGGTGAGTTGATAGCCTTGACACGACCTCTATCCTTTCCTACGACTAGACCGAGGCGCTCTACCTCAGTGGAGGCTAAGTAATTAAGAGTAGCGCCCGTGTCTATCATCGCCCAATGGGCTTACCATTAACTCTCATCTTGATGAGCATTAGGGTCTTCTCTTGGTTAAGATGAGGCCCCTCATCTGCTTTTGTTTTCCTTTTCTTGGAGGTTGGGCATGGGTCTTTTTTCTTACATGGAACCCCTCGAATTTACTGAAAATTTTTGCTGCCACTGTGGCTGCCGTTTGCCAGTCCTTCAGAGTCGCGGCTGATGTTTACAATGTCTCCTTCGTTCTGCCGCATCCTACGGTCCAGGCCATCCAACCTCTGCACTAGGCTGGTTCTTAGATCGGCCACCGTACTCGCTATGGGTCGTAATACGTTAATAGTCTCTTCAAGTTCTGCAATGCGGTCTCCATGATTCACCAAGATCAGAAATGGTGGTAATGGAAATATGTTCCCTCGTTCGATGTCGAACCTGGATTTGATACCAACTGTTACGCGACGCCTTCCTGAGATATCTTGGAAGGGCGATGTAAGGCTAAGCACCCGATGTCCGTACAATTATTATCCGTCAACTGGGGCTCCCTCCATATGGAAAACAAGACTGTGAGTGTCGTACAGGAAAACCGATTTCAAGGGCAATTGAGAGAACAAAAAAGAGAATGAGAATGAAAGAAAGCTCGATTACATTAATGAAAGCTATTACAAAAAGACAACACGGTGTCGAGGAGGAGAGATACCAATATAGAGAATTATTTGCTTGCTTGAAATTTTGACTACTTGACCCCCCAATAATGCTTAAAATGAAAATCAAAGTTATAGGACTAGACATAAATAAGCTAGAGAATTATAATGAAAATACAGAAAGTAAAACTACTCTATATTTACATTAAAAGATACCTAGAATCTTATAAGGTAAAAGCAGATCCATTGACGGTACTTGAAAGGGCCACAACCTTGTATTTAGTATCAGGGTCTGCACGCGGCATTGACCGTAGAGCATGGGTCGATTGCGCTGACAACGGGCCCGTACTAGGCGCGATCTGCCGAGGGGCACTGTTGGTATTTGCCTACGGCTTGGCGATGGTGAGGGCTATTGATGGGGCGACATAGGCACAGGCACACTTGTCACTTGATGCGGTCAAGACCATGGGGCTGCCCATAGAAGTGGCGCGTCCAAGGGGTCATGGGACATGGCCGGAAAGCTGCCCATGACATCACACATTAAGTTTGTATTCTTGTTGGGTTAATAGCTGGTAAATGTTGTAGTATTGTATACAACAATACCAACAATAACAACAACTTAGTGGAATCCCACAAGTGGGGTCTGGGAGGGTAGTGTGTACACAGACCTTACCCCTACCTATGAAGGTAGAGAGGTTGTTTCCGAAAGATCCTCGACTAAATAATATTTAAAAAAAAGGAGCAATAGAGAAATAGTAGTAACAACAATGTAATAAGACACTATAAGCAAATAATACAACAAATAATGACAGAGATCCAGGGATATAAAACTACAAGAATAGTGTCAATCCTACTACTAATACTGAAATACCGTATAGAAACAAGGGAGTAGGAATAGGAAGGTACTCAACTAGTACTACTACTACTACTACTACTACTACTACTACTACTACTACTGGTAAGACAAGGAAAACTGTAGACTATCTATCAACTCACCACCCTAATTTTCGACTTCCACGCCTTTCTATCTAGGGTCATGTCCTCGGTAAGTTGGAGCAGAGTTATGTCCTGCCTAATCACCTCACCTCAGTTCTTCTTAGGCCTCCCTTTACCCCTCCTTTGACTCGCCACGGGCAATCTCCCGCACCTCCTAACAGGGGCATCAACATCTCTCCTCTTCACATGATCAAACCATCTCAACCTCGATTCCCTTAACTTCTCCTCTACAGGAGCCACACCCACTTTGTCCCTAATATATTCATTCATAATCTTATCTTTTCTGGTATGCTCACATATCCATCGCTACATCCTCATTTCTGCTACATTCATCTTCTGGGCATGAGATTTCTTGACTGGCCAATACTTAGTTCCATACAACATGGCTGGTCTAACTATCGATTTATAGAACTTGCCCTTAAGTCTAGGTGACACATTTCTGTCGCACAAAATACCATAAGCAAGCCTCCATTTCAACCATCCCGCTCCTATACGGTGTGTGACATCCTAGTCAATCTCCCAGTTACTCTGTATAATAGACCCAAGAGATTTAAAACTCTCTCTCTTGGGGATGACTTGGGTATCAAGCTTCACGTTCACTTCAGCTTCATACGTCCCAATACTGAACTTACACTCTAAGTATTCTATTTTTGTCCTACTCAACTTGAAATATTTAGACTCCAGGGTCTTTCGCCACACCTCCAGCTTAGCATTAACCCTGCCACGCATCTCGTCAATAAGCACTATATCATCTGCAAATAACATACACCGTGACACTTCCCCCTGGATGTTACGCGTTAGCACATCCATCGCTAGGGCAAATAAAAATGGGCTAAGAGCTGATCCCTGATGCAATCCCATCATCACTGAAAAATAATCTGAATCCCCTCCCACGTTCCTCCCGAGTCTTAGATCCATTGCACATGTCCTTAATCACCCTAATGAACGCTACCGGAACACCGCTAACCTCCAAACTTCTCCATAGAACCTCCCTAAGGACTTTGTTGTAGGCTTTTTCTAAGTCAATAAACATTATATGTAAGTCCTTCTTCCTCTCCCTATACTGCTCCATCAACCTCTTCACAATATGGATGGCTTTTGTAGTCGACTGCCCCGGCATTAATCCGAATTGATTCTCCGAAATAGACACACTCCTTCTCACCCTCCTCTCCACTACCCTCTCCCAAATTTTAATGGTGTGACTCAGCAGCTTGATACCCCTATAGTTGGTGCAATTCTGGACATCACCCTTGTTCTTGTACAGTGGGACCATCACACTCCACCTTCATTCTTCTGGTATCTGCTTCGTCCTAAAAATGACATTAAACAATCTAGTAAGCTACTCCAAGCCTGCTCGGCCTACGTCCTTCCAAAATTCCATCGGAATCTCGTCTGGTCCGGTCGACCTACCCTACTCATCTTTCACATAGCCTCCTCAACTTCCTCAATCTGAATACGCCTACAAAACCTGAAATCTCGCTGGCTTTCTGAGTTCTCCAACTCCCCGAGCACAATGCTCCTGTCCCCATCCTCATTCAGGAGTCTATGGAAGTATGTCTGCCACCTACGCCTAATACTCACCTCTTCCACCAACACATTGCCTTCCTCGTCTTTGATGCACCTCACTTGGTCTAGGTCTCGAGCCTTCTTCTTCCTCGCATTGGCTAACCTGAACAATTTTTTATCACCGCCTCTGCCCCAAGTTCCTCATACAAGCACTCAAAGGCTGCAGTTTTAGCTACCGTGATCGCTAACTTAAATTTAAAAACTAGATCCGCATGAGATTGAGGACAATTTAAGAAAATAAGTCTTTAACCTACCTTAACCTTAAGAGTCATTTCATGAGATGAAGATTATTCAAAATCATATAAGGAGATAATACAATATCAATGCGACAATTAATTAACACCCCCACCCCCCAAACTACTCGTATGTCCATACTTAAACATTTGGAAGGTGGATAATATAACATCAGAGCTCAATATTGAACAAAACAAGAATAAGAATGAGTCTAACTCTGATATATATTAAGAAAATTGACCTTGGCCTTCGTCGAGCTCCAATTTTTTTTTTCATGAATGGAGGATGGCCAAGACCATATACAACATCACATTCTCTCGGAAAAAGTCAGACAATACACAATACATGCATGTTGAAACAAGTTAGGAGAACATTTGATCTAGCAACAACACCATACCCATGGCAAATCCAGAGTCGAATCCTGGCATTACAACCAATACAAAAACCTCTAATCCAAAAGTTACACCGTCAGTTACTGCTTTCTTCTTCCTTATCTCTGCTACAACATTTCTTGACTCGGCGTCCAACACTTTGCATGATCGGTTTGCATATGACCCTTCAATAATATAAGAATATCTCTTCTCAGACATCCCTTGATAATAAACATGGGCAAGAACGTTGATGTTACTATGTAAAATCTTCATTTGTTTCTTTACACAGAATATAGGCTTCTTTCTTGACGATGAAGACTTGCTACTACTACTGTGGTAATGATCATCCCCAACTTCTCCTTCATATATGAACCAATTATTGTCTACTAGTCTTAGCTTCTGCTAGAAAAATAAGAAAAACAAATTAAGTTGACAGTATAAATTTTCCGGTTAAATTGATCAGTAATAAACAACTTGTAAGTTCTTCTATCAGGCTTATATAATAACTTGACAAATATGATAACAACATATTATAATAGGTTAAACTACCTTCTATGTCATTTAATTTACAGGAAAAAAAAGAGAAATAAAATCCTTCTCAGTCGCATATAACTGGTTATCTACTAGCCTTATATTGGGTTTTGCCAACTCATGACACACGAAAAAGAAAAAAAAAAGCAAGTCTATAATATATATACAACTAATATACTACTATAGTTGTAACAAAGATAAAACTCAAGCTAATCAATGGTTACTTATACTAGTAGTATTTGTTATGCTTGTTAAAATGATTTTATATATCTTATGGCATTTCTTGTTCGCCAGTCCCGTTGGAAAAGAGTTAAACAAAGTGTTACACAAATAAAAATGTTAAAACTATTTTGATATATATAAACCCAAAAACATTGCTTAGAATACGAGTACATATTATATTAATTAATGAGCTTAATAAAGTAGTACTAGTACTATATATATAAATTCTTTATACCGACGATGTATAAGTAATTACCTTATGGCGACATATGGTGAGGATGGGTTTTCCAGAGCCATCCATGAGAGTGATTTGATTGCGGCCGCCGGAATAATTATCAACCCTATACACTAAACTGCCATCAGATCCAATTACTGTGAAACCTTTACAGCTGAAAATTAGTGATTTTCTCCAAACTGTTAGAGATATACATGATGTTGAAGTTGAAGTAGTAGTAGCTAATTCCCTGCAGCTATTGTTCTTCAAGTCTTGGTCATGATCTGATACTTGATTTTGTGGATTGACTGATCTGAAACTTACTGATTTTAAAAAGAGAAGCATTTCTCCTTTTCTAGATCTATATACTACTAATGCTTTTGTCTGTGTTTTGGAACTTTTTTTGCTAACGTAAGAGAAGAAGATCTTTGGAGGAAAATGAGATATTTATAGATGCAACAAAAGGTTTATTGTTTTTCTTTTGCTGTATATTTCTAATTATTTATCGTATTGTTTGTAAAGAGGGAGACAAATATAAATAACACGTGCCTTTTGGGCATTGGTCGATGCAGTATATTTTCTTTTTCTCTAACACAAATTCCAAAAGAGACCACCTTACATTTACCTAACGCGATGTCCCATGCATTAATTGATGACTTTCAAAGCCAATTCTAAATTTCTAATGGATGGAGTGACACACTCTTTTACAATATCAATGTTCGTAATTTAGTTTAATAATATGTTAGAGCATGTTGTTTATTATTTATCAAATTAAATATAATTATTTTACAAGTAATTAGATTGTGTAGGTAATTTTCACGATCAGTGTATAGATTTAACTCAAAATTTTCCACTATTTTTTGTATATAACTTGACTTTTTTTTTTCTTTTTTTTTTTCTCCTAGTAGTTTAGTGTATAATCAAACCCTGATGAATGTCGGAAAAAGTGCCACGTGGGTGATTAAGTAATTGAATTCTGAGATTCCTTATTGTTTGTTGTTTTCCATTGTTAATTTTTTAATATTCTTTTTTGTCTCCTAAAGGTCAAGTTAGGTACTTCGGTTAGCGTTACTCATGTTGAGAAGAGACAAAAGAAAAAACCGGAAAATCTGGAATACGTTATCAAGTCTTAAGACACACAGCGCTCTTCATTTTTGACATTAACAAGACTCTTATGTGTTTTTAAAGTATTTTTTATTAATTACAATTTAAAATAAACTTGCAAGGGAAAAATTTGGGTCGATATTTTTTTTAGTTATAAAGTAACAATCGGCTAATAAGATGTTTGCCAAACTTTTTTGATTTCGAAAAGTTTGCACAAATTGAGCAATTCTTGAAAAAGTGAAGTAGACATTAATGTCTTTTATTTTTTATTTTTTATTTTTTATTTTCGTGGTTACGCAGGAGTTTGATGGCTAGGTTGTGCACCACATGACAATATCAAGCAATTTGAGAAGAATTGGGACTCTAAAAAGGGTATTATTAAATTGCATTTAATAAATTGAGGTGTTGATTTTAATGCATGTGGCAGATAAGGTAGGGGACCTTGTGAGCCCTTAGGTCAAGTTGTCTCTTACGCTAATTCAGTATCAGTCACGTTATATTCCAAGAAAATATAAAAGTGGGACAGTATATTTATAAGCATGCACTTTGACTGTACATGATAAGGCAGCACGAAAAGTTCCAAACACGTAATATTGTTTTTTCTTCTAATTACATTTTACACGTGGAATGATACTGATCTTTGGAAAATCTTCCAGAAATAGATATATGCATTTTTAGTTTAGCTGAAAAAAATTAGCATCCTATTTAAAACCTTAGATTCGTGATTAGAGTTAGATGTTTCAATAGATATTTAAAAATCGATCGAACCAATTTTTAGGTTTTTTTAAATAAAATCTTAAGTTTTTATATAAATTTATAATCGTGCCGATAATTAGGGTAGATTTTTTATTTTATAAAAATAAACCGAAAAAATACCGAACCGTACTAAATAAATTTACATGTAGAAAATATATTTATATATTAATATTAAAAATAATAATGCATTAAAAAAAATTGGGCATTGGAATTATAAAAATGGTTAAAAGACAACGAGTAATTAAACTCAAAATCTTAATTCCCAAAACTATTATGTTATTTCTATTGAAACTAAATTATTTTCAGCATATTCGCTAGCAAGACACAAAGTATTCTAGCGCTTATGAGTAGCAAACTACAATGTATTAAATATGTTTCTTTTCATATGATTTAAATTTATCTTTTTGAATATTTAATCTTCCATATACTTTATTCTTGAATCCCAACTTGGTTAATATCTTTTCATTCGTGTGATTTATATTTTCTTTGTCTTTATATAGTTTCTTTTATGCCGTTGTAGAATAGTTGATGGATCTAATACTATGGTCATCTTTCATGTTTTCTTAATTCATTACCCTTTAAACAGTAAAAATATCTAGAGAGTTTTGCGAAATCCTATAAAAGTATGTATGCTATTGCATTCTACTTCTAATAGTGATTTTTACATGATATTTAAAAAAATACCGAAAATTAACCTAACCGTACCAATACCGAAGAAAAACCGACATGATTGAGATAATTTCGGAAAGTCTAATTTTGGTTATACATGATAAAATAACCAAAAATTAATATGGTACAAATTTTATAAAATAATCGGCCGAACCGAACCATTAATACCCTTAATTAGAGTAACCCAATTTTTTATAAGACTGGGACAACATTTAAGTATATAGGGATAATAGCACATTTGGTTTCTTATAGCCTATTTAGCCAAGTTCTTTTGGGGCCAAATTTTTTTTATTTATTTTTTTGCCAAAATTAATTTTTTTTTGAAAAGTCGAGGTGTTTGGCTAAACTTTTAGATAAAAAAAAGTGTTTTGAATAGAAACAGAAGCAGTTTCTGAGAAGCAGAAAAAAGCAACTTCTCACCAAAAGCATTTTTTTGAAAAAATACTTTTGGGAAAATCACTTAAAATAATTTTTAAAAGCTTGATCAAATACTAATACTCAAAAGTACTTTTTGAATTAATTAGTCAAAGACATACTGCTTATCATCAAAAATACTCTTTTAAAAACACTTTTGAGAAAATATTTTTCAAGCTGATTTTAGAAGTTTGGTCAAATAAACTACTCTTATTAGTTATTTATAAATTTGATTTTGGTTCTTGTGACTTGACACATTTAACCTCTGATTAATTAAAATATATTTTTTGGTTCCTTTATATAAGAAATTAGTTATATTTGAGTTAATTTAAGAACTATGCCACCCTTAAATATAGAGTAATAATATGCCTTTTATATTAATTTTAAACACCGTTGTAATTTGATGTGAAATATTATATTCTGTGGAAAGATTTCAAAGATATTATATTGCTGTCCCTACGATAGCCCCTTAACTTTCCGTAACAAAGTGCACGTCTTGTTTCTGCGGCTGCAGCTTACCATTTTATTCACGTCTCTTCTTTTAATGCACAGATAGCCAATATAAAGACAAAAACTAGGTCTAATATTTTCCCTTTTCCTTTGATATATATGGGGAACTAGAAATGCATCAAGGTTTGAATAAGAGCCTGAAAAGAATTAAGCTATGAGTTTTTTGGCCATATAACTAATTCTAGAAACACTATCAACCATTATAATTAGTTCTCAATCCAAATCCAGTTGAGATCATGAAAATATTATATATTCTCTAAAAGAGGAACAAGAAAAAGGAAACATTTCCACCTTGTATTTAGACGTGGATTTAGATTTTGAAATTTCTGAATTACTACAACGACCTCAAATTAATATACAAATAATTGAGTTCACAATCAAATATTAATAGATATTTAATGAATATCTTAATATATATATATATATATATAAAATTTGGACAAAAATTATTGAATTTACGTGAGCCTTTTAACTTATAAGGTAAGGTAGGTACGTCCTTGTTTGTATTTGTGAATATATGCATTAGGTGCAAATATTTAATTAAGTAGACAATGAATAGAATTAAATTTTTTTGTATCCCTTTCACATATTTCAGAGGCAGGTGTCAGTGCTTTTGTTGCTTTGTAGGTAGCAACACCAGCCAAGATTTGCCTGCTCCCCTGGGCGATGTTATGTGCATGTGTGTATTATTTTATGTGTTCTACGTAATTACACTACGTCTCTTGAAATTATATTTAGTTAAGAAAATTAATAGTGAAGAAGATAAGTAGTTTCGTGAAGAAAATTAATAGACTGTTTCTTACAATAAATTAGCCTAAAAAACACATATACACATTTGGACGGAAATTTTCCGTCCTTTCTTTACGGGGCGGAGGGAGAGTAGAACTTGCGGGTTCGACCGAACTCAGTAGCTTTGATCCAAACCGTTTATTTATCTTAAGAAATTTATTGAACATATAAAAATTTATTAATTTAGAATTCAGTAACTTAAAAGATTTACAATTCCGAACCCATAAGTTTTTAACCTTTTCCGCCTTTGTTTCTTTGAACTCCAATTAACACAGAAGTCAAATGGGTGAGATGGGGCAAAATTGAACAGGCCAAAAATGTTAACGTAAAAATACAAGTTTATTGTCAAATCTCTCTTTTATTTTGTAGACCGCTCGATCGTGAAGTTTATTTTTAAGATATTTTTTATTTGAATTCATGCTTTTTGGATAATGATCACTCAATACTTGTTCAAAATATGTTAAGAGATCAGTACGAGCAGATCGATTAAAGGTTGTGTAGTAGGTCCTAATAACTCGACACTTTCGACTCAAAATTATTTATCAAACAATTTGTTCTTATAATTGGGTAAATTTTTCTGTCTACCTATCCATTTATTCTCATTTTATTTCTCCCTAAATCAACCTTATTCTTATTTTTATATTTTAGTTTTAGCTAGAAATCTGAGTAACTAACTGAATACTGCAGCTTTAGCCAGATCAGCTTTTTAAACAGTGTATTGTGAGTCAACCTATTGCTTAGTATTTCAGCTCAAAACTTTTGACTGAAGGAGATCTTGGGCTCCCCCATTGAAAATTATATATCATTGACTCAACCCTTCATACTTTTCATGGGTTGGATCACATGGCTGTAGACTTAGACTATAATTGACTCCTCTATGCTCACGTCTCCAATCAAATTATACATCATAGTATCTCTTAAATTAAAGAGGGCGCGCTCCCTATTAGGAATGTTATATCTAAGTTTCAATGTTGACAAGTGTACAAAACTAATATCTATCTACTTTTGACTGCAGAGAACAAGGCATCAAGCCCTTCGTTGTTGATCAAGCTATCAAAAAGACAGTAACTCAAATCTAACAAAGATGAAGAAGGAAGGACAAAAGAAATGGGAGACAAGTTGGGTGGAAACACATCATAGTGGGAGACAATTGGAAGTAGTGCTTCTTGTCATCAAGCACTCCTTTATTATTTAATTCCCCCCCCCCACACCAACTGAAAACCATTTGACATGCGCTCATTTTTTCAAAGTAAGTATAAAGCATCTCGGCATGGGAACAACATGGAATAGAGCACTCCATGATTTAACAAATTTCAGTCCATCTCTCCAACCCATCTCTCTAGAAGAAATTAGAGGCACCCTGCTCTAATCCAACAATCATCTCTCTTGAAGAAATCAAAGATACCTTGTTGGAATCAGACACAAACACACAACAATACTTGCCTATAAGGTCACTAGTGAACTCAAGGGAGTGTTGTGCGCAACTACAAACACTGTCTTCTAAGTCTCTCTAAATCTAAGTACAAATACTGTATTCTTGAGTCTACAAGTGTTATAAAAGATAGAAGGAGTTAGAATACAAAAGAGAATTATGTCAACATCCAGAAATCATTATTGTTAAACATCGTTGGTGGTGAACGAGCCAAAACCATCACTGTTGTAATTCTTTATCAAAGATCTAAAAGAACCCTTGTGACCCAAGGGAAACTGGACGTAAATACCACACCGGTACTGAACCAGTATAAAAACTGTTGTGTCTTGTGTTGCCTTCAAATTCACTGCATTCATCTGTCTTATCTGTGTACTGTACGAAAGCTAGTCGACTAAACTAAATCTTAGTCAACTAAGTTTTAATAGTCCACAATTCACCCCCCTCTTGTTCTTTCAATTGGTATCAGAGCGAGGCTCACGAAATTTGCTTAACAGCTAGTGAGAAAAAAATCATGGGATCAAACACAATTGTCGGTACATTATTTCAAGAAGGAACCTCTCAGGTACGACCTCCATACTTCAACGGACAACATTTTTCTCATTGAAAAGTTTTCATGGAAACATACACTATGTCATATGACATCAAAGTTTGGCATGCTATAAAAAAGGGAAATCTTCCGATTCCACCAAAGAAAGATGAAAATGATCAAATCATTATATCAACTGATCCACTTGACTTGGATGATTACACTGATGAGCAAGTTGCCGTTATAACTGTGAATTCCAAAGAAAAACATCTACTGTATATTGCTATCAGTGGAGAAGAGTATGAAAAGATTTTAAGCTGTGAAACTTCCAAGGAAATATGGGATAAATTGAAAATCACATATGAGGAAAACAACAAGGTAAAAGAAACAAGGATCAACCTTCTAGTTCGTGACTATGAGCTATTTCAAATGAAGGATGGAGAATCAGTGGAAGAAATATTCTCCAGATTCAGCAAAATCCTTGGAGATCTAAAATCCTTTAGTAGACCAATAAAAAATGGAGAACAAGTCAGAAAAATCCTTAGAAGCCTACCCACAATCTGGCAGCCCAAAGTTATTGCTCTAGAATGTCAAGACCTTGACAAAATATCCTATAATGAACTTAGAGGTGATTTAATTGCCTTTGAGAAAACTCACTTGGACAAGCAAATTCAACAAGAAAAGAAGAAAGCAGTAGCCTTTAAAGCAACTGTGGCTGAACCAGAAAATAAAGAAGAAGGAGAACAGGATGAAAACATAGCCATGCTTTCTCAAGTTGTAGCTAGCATGATGAGGAAGAACAGATTCAACAAAAGAGGGAAATCAAACTTCAGAAGAGGAAGGACAAATAATGAAAATGATAAAAAAAAATGGAAGATGCTATGAATGTGGAAAATATGGGCACATTCAAGCTGATTGTCCCCTACTGAAGACAAAACTCAGCAGGAACTTTCAAAAGAAGAAATCTTTTGGAGCGTGGAGTGATGAAGAAGAATCTAACCTTGAAGAAATTGCAAAAATGTGTTTCATGGCCATGAAAGAAGATAGCAAAGAGGACTCAGGTGAACTCGGTCTTATGGCAAACGAGGGAACTAGTAAGGTACGTCTTCCTACTTGTTCTAACTGTTGTGAACTTCAAGAATTTGTTAATATTGATCTTGCAGATATTGAAAGAGTTCTAAATGAACTCAGAAAAATCCAAAGAGAAAAAAAGGACTGGGCCTTGAAGCTGGAAGTGTGTGAAATTGAACGTGACATGCTTCAAGAGGAAGTAAATGAACTTCAACTTCAATTGAATGTATTACAAAGATCCACCAGTCATAGTTCTATCAAATCAAATTCGACCACTCCCTTTAACTATTTGATTAACACTAGAAACCCTCAGGTATCCTCTTATTATGGTAAAAATGGTCACAACACTAACCAATGCAGTAACAGAACCAGAGCAGAAAAAGGCTCTGAAAATCCCAATAAACCGTCGTGTTTTTATTGTGGAAAACGTGGTCACACTTCTAACCATTGCAGGTTTAAGGACAACAGGAGATGGGTCTGGCGACCTAAATCCTCTAGTCAAGTTAACACTCAGAAATCTAACCATTCAGGACCCAAGCAGGCTTGGGTACCTAAAAACAAGTAATCTTGTTTTGCAGGAACACTGCAAGAAGAATCGAAAAGAAAAATGGTATCTTGACAACGCGTGTTCTAGACAAATGACTGGTGATAAACAATTATTCAAAACAGTCACCAAACTATATGGAGGAACAATTACCTTTGGAGATAAATCAAAAGGAAATGTTATTGGAGTTAGAAAAGTTCCCCTTAGCTCAACATGTGAAGTGGATGAAGTATACGTGGTTGATGAACTCTGTTACAATCTTCTCAGTACTAGTCAACTATGTGACAATGACTATGAGGTTCGTTTTAAGAAATATGGCTGTTTTATAGAAGACAAATAAGGTAAAGTCATTCTTTCAGGTAACAGAGACAAAAATATCTACACCATCAGTAATATAGATAGACTTGGAAATCAAATTTGTCTTGCTTCTGTGATCGATAACCCTTGGGTTTGGCATAGAAAGCTTGGACACGCTAGCATGCATACTATCCAAAAACTCTCTAACCATGATCTTGTCATTGGTCTTCCAAAGCTAGATTTTTCAAAAGATCATATTTGTGATGCATGTCAACTAGGAAAACAAACTCGCTCATCTTTCAAAATCAAAAACATTGTTTCTACTACTAAATCACTTCAACTATTGCATATAGATTTGTTTGGTCCAACCAGAACTGCTAGTATAGGTGGTAGAAAATACGCTTTTATTATTGTGGATGATTTTTCTCGATTTACGTGGATTATTTTTCTAAGTCATAAAGATGGAGCCCTAAGAAATTTTGAAGTTTTTTGTAAGAAGGTCCAACGTGAAAAGGGATACTACATTTCCACTATCAGAAGTGATCACAAAGGAGAATTTGAAAGTAGAGCCTTTGAAAACTTTTGCAATGACCAAGGAATATCTCACAATTTCTCTTCACCAAGATCGCCTCAATAGAATGGAGTGGTAGAACGTAAAAATAGAACCTTACAGGACATGGCTAGAACCATGATTGTAGAAAACTCTCTACCTCACCACTTCTGGGCAGGAGTTGTAAGCACTGCATGTCATATTATCAACAGATGTTTGATTCGGTCCATTCTTAAAAAGACTTCATATGAGCTATGGAATAGTAAGAAACCCAACATTGGTTATTTTCATCCTTTTGGATGCTAATGCTTCATTCAGAATAATGGAAAGGATAATCTAGGTAAGTTTGATCCAAAAAGCGACGAAGGTATATTCCTTGGATATTCTCTCTCAAGTAGAGCATATAGAGTCTACAATAAAAGAACCTTATGTATTGAAGAATCAATTCATGTTGTTTTTGTTGACACTAACCCTCACTTAGGGAATGAAAAAGTTCTTGAAGATGAGAAAATTTCTATTGTTCCAAAATCTGCTGTTACAGGAAAAGACTATCAAGAGGAGTTGACTGGTCAACAAGATCAGTCAACTGAGGAATATAATGAAGTCCAAGAATCTTCTTCAACAGAACAGTCGACTACTGAGGAAAGGGAAACAACTACAACCATCCCAAATGAATGGAAAAGTGAACCTAGATATCCTCACAAATTCATTATTGGAAATCCACATGAAGGAATCACTACCAGAAAGTCTCAAAAGCTCAATTCCCACATGGCTCTAATTTCTCAACTTGAGGGTCAAAGCAATGAATGATGAACTTGATCAATTTGAAAGATATAAAGTATGGAAACTAGTTACAAAACCTTCAAATACTCTACTGTAGGAACAAAATGGGTTTACAGAAATAAGCTAAACGAATCTGGACTAGTGATGCAAAATAAAGCACGGCTTGTTGTGCAAGGTTATTCTCAGCAGAAGGGAATCAACTACGATGAAACATTCGCGCTAGTAGCAAGACTGGAATGCATTCGAATATTACTTGCCTTTGCTTCTCATAAAGGATTCAAACTATTTCAAATGGATGTAAAAAGTGCTTATCTAAATGGATACATCTTTGAAGAAGTCTATGTAAAGCAACCTCCTGGTTTTGTAAATGATACTCTCCCAGATCATGTATATAGGCTGACAAAAGCTCTATACGGACTCAAGCAAGCTCCCCGAGCCTGGTACGAAAGATTAAGCTCCTTCCTTCTAAATCAAGGCTTCAAATGAGGTAATATCGATACAACTCTGTTTATTAAGCACTTAAATTCAAGTAATCTTATTACTCAAATTTATGTTGACGATATTATTTTTGGAAGTCCTAACTCTGTTTTATGTGAAGAATTTGCTCATTCTATGAAAGGAGAATTCGAAATGAGCATGATGGGAGAGCTAACTTACTTTCTTAGACTACAAATCAAACAGTCTCTCAAAGGGATCTTTATCAGTCAAACCAAGTACATCAAAGAACTTATAAAAAAGTTTGGCATGGAGAATGCTAAGCCCATTGGGACTCCAATGAGTCCAAAAACTATGCTTGACGAAGATTACCATGGAAAAATTGTTGATGAAACCATGTACAGAGGAATGATTGGATCCTTACTATATCTCACTGCTAGTCGACTAGATATAATGTTTAGTGTGTGTAAATGTGCAAGGTTTCAGTCGGCTCCAAAGGAATCTCATCTTACTGCTGTTAAACGCATTATAACATATCTTATTGGGACCTCTGAATTAGGATTATGGTATGCTCACTCTAAAAATTTTGTCTTAAAAGGTTTTTCATATGCATATTTTGCAGGTGATAAGATCGACAGGAAAAGTACTAGCGTTTTGGGAAATGCACTAGTTTCCTCGCATAGCAGGAAACAAAATTGTGTTGCCTTATCAACATCTGTGGAAGTTGTTGTACACAAGTTCTTTGGATCATGCATCAACTTCTCGACTATGATTTATCTCTTACCACAACTTTCATATTCTGTGATAATACTAGTGCTATTTGTTTGGCAAAATATTTTGTGCATCACTCCAGAGCAAAACATTTAGAAATCAAGCACATTTTATTCGTGATCATGTTGCTAAAGGTGATATTGCATTAGAATTCATTAGTACTGAATCTCAACTTGCTGATATATTTACAAAACCTCTTTTAGAAGAAAGATTTTTTGTACTGCAGAAAAAGATTGGCATCATGTGTGTTTTATAAAACAAATCTTTTATATACAATTAAAACTCTTTACTTTCCTTCTATAAGTGTTAAGTTTACTTTGATAAAAGTGTAATTATTACACCTCCATCAGTACCGCCGAAACATCCCCTCAGAAGAGTCACTACTTTCTGAATTCGTCCTCTCCTTCAACCAATGCAACTCTTCAGCACTCCAAAGTCTAGATAAGAATCCTCCTACTCCCTCTAACTTCTCATTATATCCGAAGGAATACTCACCATGGTGAAAAGAAACCTCTTATCTTCCACTGCGACCAGACGAAGTAGAAGGTTTCGAAAAACCATCAACCCTGAAGAAACTGTAGATTTGGAATCATCCATCGACTCATACCCTCTCAAAATCGACAATGAAAGCAGTAAGTCGTCTGAGGAACTTCCTATTAGCCAGAAAAAGGCAGGAAGGAGGCCCATGGAGCAAACCCCCAAAAAATCTACATGCAAGAAAGGGAAAGTGGAGAGTACTGAATTTGGGCCAGAGGACAAATTAATATTCTATGGACCAAATGAGAAATCAAGGTTTGAGTCCTATAAGTCGAAATATATGGCTTATGGACGCATTGTAAGTCTCTCTCTTATGAAAAATATGCACTGTGATGTGATTGTTGTTTTCGATTTTCAACGTCTTTCCTCTCTATTCGATACTATTTAGAGCTCCATATATGAAAAGCCTGTGAGAATGTTCTATGCAAATTTTTTTGTGAATGATAAAGATGACTTGGAATCCATGGTTTTAGGCACTCGAATTGTTCTCGACTCTTATCAATTTGAGAAGATTTTTTCTGCTAAGTTTAATGGGTATGAGTTTTTTGTGCAAAATTCTTGGCCAAAAGACTTTGAAGTTTCCTTAGAAGAAGCAAAAGCCTCCCTGTCTGATAATCCTCCCGACATTGGTCCCAAAAATCTAGAGTTTGAACACCGGGTCTTGGCCCACATGATAGCCACCACTCTACTTCCTAGGACTGGGTCCCTTAGCACCTTATCCACCAGAGATATCTTTGTTCTTTACTGTCTTGTGAACAACAAAAGACTGAACTGGTTTGTATGGATTCGTCAATACATGCTTGAGAGTATCATGGATATATCCTCTTCTGCTACTTGTCTACCTTATGGCCTACTTATTTCACACATTCTTGGAGTTATGAAGGTTGACTTGACACCTTTCATACCTAAGCACATTACCAGTACCTATGGTAAGACATCCTTCTCTATGATGGGTTACACTTTAAGTGATGATGGATGGGTTAAGCGTGCCAAAGTTGAGAGTGTGTACAGGTTGAAGCTCCCACTGAACCACCAGAGTCTCAGTCAACTGCCTCTCAAAATTTTTAGCAGATTCAACAATATCTAGAAGGTGTAAGACTTATGTTGGTTGAGATGAAAGAGCAGGTTAACAAAATCAGAGAAGTCACCAAGGAAATAGGTACAGATGTGGCCAAGCTTAGGATGGATATGGGAGCCACATAGAGACAAGGAACCAGGGCATTCAACCCCATGTCAGAAAAAATAGACAAGCTCGTCAAAGATGTTGAAACCTCCTATGAATCCTTCTGCACCAAAGTTATCAATACCCTCCAATACTTCCTAAGAAGAAATTAAGGCGTGATTAAAAACAATATCTTGTGCTTTCTTTTGTTTGAAAAACTTATTTTTGCATCTCTATGTATGAACCATCACTCTATGCCTCTGCTGAAAGCATTACTTATGCTGCCCTAACTAGTATGTATATTATCTGTATATTATTTTTTCATCTAGTGTGCATAGTATCTGAATGCATATTGCTATATACTAGGCTTGCACCTTCTTTTTTTTGCTTGATGTCAAAGGGAGAGAACATGTATGGAAATGTAAATCAACAACTCATGGGGAGCAGTAATGAGTACAACAACTATAAGGGGAAGTATACAACTCAGGGGGAGCAGTAATGAGTACAACTCTAAAGGGAAATATACTTTATTTACTCTCTCTTTGTTGTCAAGAACATGTATGGAGAAGTAAATCAACAACTCAGGGGAAGCAGTAATGAGTACAACAACTCTAAGGGGAAGTATACAACTCAGGGGGAGCAGTAATGAGTACAACTCTAAAGGGAAGTATACTTTGTTTACTCTATCTTTGTTGTCATCATCAAAAAGGGGGAGATTGTTATATCTAAGTTTCAATGTTGACAAGTGTACAAAACTAATATCTATCTACTTTTGACTGTAGAGAACAGGGCATCAAGCCCTTCGTTGTTGATCAAGCTATCAAAAAGGCAGCAACTCAAATCTAACAAAGATCAATAACGAAGGACAAAAGAAATGGGAGACAAGTTGGGTGGGAAACACATCATAGTGGGATACAATTGGAAGTGGTGCTTCTTGTCATCAAGCACTCCTTTATTATTTAATCTTCCCCACAAACTGGAAACCATTTGACATGCGCTCATCTCTTCAAAGTAAGTATGAAGTATCTCGGCATGGGAATGGCATGGAACAAATCACTCCATGATTTAACAAATTCCAGCCCATCTCTCTCTCGAAGAAATTAGAGACACCCTGCTCTAATCCAACAATCATCTCTCTTGAAGAAATCAAAGATACCTTGTTAGAATCAGACACAAACACTCAACAATACTTGCCTATAAGGTCACTGGTGAACTCAAGGGAGTGTTGTTCGCAACTACAAATACTATCTTCTAAGTCTCTCTAAATCTAAGTACAAAGACTGTATTCTTGAGTCTACAAGTGTCATAAAAAATAGAAGGAGTTAGAATACAAAAGAGAGTTGTGTCAACATCCAGAAATCATTATTGATAAACATCGTTGGTGGTGAATGAGCCAAAACCATCACTGTTGTAATTCTCTATCAAATATCTAAAAGAACCCTTGTGACCCAAGGGAAATTGGACGCATGTACCACACCGGTACTGAACCAGTATAAAAACTGTTGTGTCTTGTGTTGCCTTCAAATTTACTACATTCATCTGTCTTATCTGTGTACTGTACGAAAACTAGTCGACTAAACTAAATCTTAGTCAACTAAGTTTTAATAGTCTACAATTCACCCCCCCCTCTTGTTCTTTCAAGGAATTTCTCTATTTGTAGTTCGTATCGAGCTAGATATGTGGTCAAGGGAGGAGGATACATCCATCACAAACTAATAAAAATTATTTTTTTGATCTATACATAATATTATTTTCTATACACTCTGTATAATTTTCCAATCAATATTCAGCTGAACACCCTTCATCACAAGTGGCTACGCCCCTGGCTTCATTACCATTTCATTCACGTCTCTTCAACTTTTACATCAATCCTTTTTATTTGGAACAATTGTTTGGTTAAAAAAGTGCATGTAAAGCACGTAATTAAGTCGTCAGTTTCATAGCCATAAAATAATTGAAAGACTATTGCTAAGATAATTAAGAAAGAATGTAAGAAATTAAGGGAAACGCATCTGCCTTGTATGATGTATCTGTTGCAAGTTTGCTGGTGTATGCATTTTTGCAGATATTCAAAGATTGAATTATTTAATATAATCTTTAAAAAAAGTTTAATAATTTATAGCACAATATCTCTTATGATCTAAGCACACAAATTGATCTGATCCCTTTCATATACATCACCCACTGTATCAATGTTCTTGTTGCTTTATAGGTGGCAACACCGACCACAATTTTCTTGCTACCTAGGGTGATGATATTATGCATGTGCATGTAATTATTACTCTAATTTTTTATTTTTTGGTTTTCCCTGCGGTGTCTGGTATCCGCATTGGGGTCGATTAAACCTTCGGATTCACATCAAAAAGTTCTACATTTGGGGTAAAGTGCTCTTTAAAAAAGGTTACTTCATACTGATCAAGACTCGATCCGAGACTTCTGGCTAAGTGAATGATTGTTTTCACTTTACTACTCCAATACAACCCTTGTTTGTGCATATGTATTTTGTTTTATATGTTCTATTAAGTAATAAATTTGTTTACCCTTACAACGGATAATAATTAAATTTATATGCGGTTTGAAGGATATGCAGATAGATTAACATAAATAATCAAGAATGTCAGATAAATGAGTTAAAGACAAAAGGAATAATCAAACCAATTGTGATATTAAGGTCGGGCTTGGATTAACGCTGGACAGTAGTTCTGCCCTCGGCTGGACTCTCAATTCAAAGCCAATTTTGTGTAAAGAACAACAGTAAAATAAGAACTTTTCAATAGCTACATTTCTTATGTACCCATAGGTTATTGAATTTTAATCAGATTTCGGATTAATCTATATTGAGTGACTGCCTCCATTATGTTGTAGCTAGCAAATACCACTATTTTTGGTTTTGGATCTTCCAAATCATTCCCGCAGGAGATCCCGACCCATTATTTTTTGATGTTTCGAGAAAAAGATTCATTCTCTTCATAAAAAATAGGAGAGCTAGAGAGCAGAAAAATGAATATGTATTGCCTTGGTTTGCATGTTACAATGTGTGTTATTGAATACAAGTCTGCTCTTTATATAGTAGAAGAGTTTTATCCCTACTACAATTCTAAAAAAAGGTAAAAGTCCTCTTTTCTCGTCAATTACTGATCCACTACCGACATCAGGCGAGATTCGCGTCGTGATATCTAGTGGGGTGCAAATATCACGACACACCGTTAGTCATGTGCAACCGTTGCCAAGCTTTCCGAGGTCTCGGAGTTCGTTCTAGGTTTGGGGAATGTTGTCTTATCAGACCAGGTGGCGAGCACTACATTCGTGCCTCGATACAAGAAGTTTCCAGCTTCGATTCCGATCCCATGTAGTCTTATCCTTACTTCATCTGACCCACTGGGAAATCGGGGTATGCGTTAGCCCCGGTTTCACCCGTATACAGATAGTCCCCTCATTTCCAGGAGAGTAGGTTTGCCTAAACTATGAGAAACAATAGATGATCTCCAGTTCCTTCCTTCGTACGTTATAACTGAGATAACGGATAAGCCTAAACGTCCCATCAATCGCGTCGTTCTGACTTCGGACACATGTCGATCATCGGCTGGTCGCCTTTGAATGTGAAATATGGCGTATTGATTATACTTTCCCCTATAAAAGATTTGACCTTTTATACATCTTTCACTTTCCGATCCTAGCTTTTATCTTCGAATTTTCTAGCGGCTTTCAACTTTTTTAAACCTTCATATATTCATCTCTTCTTCAAATCTTCATATTTGTTCTTAAATTTCTAACCTAGATCTTCATCCATCTTCAAACCTTCATACTCTTTTCTTCAAACCTTCATACTTTTCCTTCAAATCTTTATATCTTCCTAGATTACAATGGATAAAACATCAAAATTAGGTCCTCAGTAGGCTGCCTCTTCATCTACCCACCCGGCCACAGATACCGAGGTGGCTACTCCCGAGGCGGCCCCAGAGCCCCTCCCCCACCTATGAAAAGCTTTATACCTAGGGGCTATTCAATCGGGGATGACTTCAGAGTCGAGAAGGTCTCCGCCAAAGAATACTGTGGTGAAGGAGCATGGAGATACATATGCTTCATTACCGAAGATACCATTCCCATAGTCCGAGAGGACTGTAAATGGGAAGGCGAGGGCATGGTAGTCCCCGAGCCTATGGATGATATAACTACCCATGTGGAGGGGTATTTAAGTGTTTACATTTACCCATTCGCGTTGGGCCCAGTAGACCCAGTAGTTCTAGCCTTTAGTAAGAAGTACGAGGTGTGCCTCGAGCAAATCCACCCCTCCCTTTGGATGATCGTGATCCTCCTATGCTATTTTGTGAACAACACCGAATCTCCTCGGTTCACCCTCGACCACCTACTCCATTTTTACAGTCCCCAAATTTTTCGAGGAGGACTAATCAAGCTTGTTCGCCGAGCCAGCTAGGCTTCCTTTTTGAGAATCGATGAGGATCGAGAACGAGGATGGCAGGGGCGTTTTTTTGGGTAAAAACTGAAGATATGATCCCTTCCGAGTTCCTGCCATTCCCTGATAAGTGGAATGCATCTCGTAAGTGTAGTCTTTCCTTAAGTGTCAAATTTACTTTATTTCTTCTCTCATCACCAGTATGTATGGTCGTGCAGTTGTTGCTCGGGTTCCCAATGCAGTCCCCCGGCTCAAGGAGTGGATTGAGGCAATCTGTAAGCAGATGTCCTATTACGAGCATGCGTGGCGCAAACTTTCGAAGGGCAGATGTGAGGCCCGTTCTCATGGTAAGCATAAATAGTTATTTCTACACCCCAACTTATATAAAACTAACTTTTTTTACTTTCCTTCGTAGGTTTGCCTAAGAAAGCCGAACTTAGGCCACTAGATAGGGACAAGGATGCGTCCTTACCTATCGATCCCTCTATTTCGGGACAGTCTGGGGCCGTCGTAGGGGAGAAGAAGAGGATAAGAAAGTCCTCGGGCTCCCCAGACCCCGAGGCAAAGATAAAAAAGAGGGCGGCTACCCGGGCTCATAAGCCCAAGAAGAAAGTCTAGGGTACCAGACCCTGACTTCCTTCACCGGCTCAACGATGATCCCAAAGAAAATGACATCTTTGTCGCCCATGGATCGACCCCTATGGGGGAGCAGGGGACGACCGAGGGAAGGGGCCATGAGGTCGATCCTCTTATGATTCGAGAGGTCGAACTGGAGATGGATGTTGTGTCCTCCCAAGAAACCATTCCTGTACTGAAGGAGGCGACCAGTGTGATTGATATCATCGAGACGCCCTCCTATACCGATTCCATGCTTGAAGAGGTCCAAGTGGACAAGGAAAAGTCAAGCAAAGGAGTTCAGGGTGCAGATGACCCTCTCCACTCCTTATTCGATGGCATGGACATGTCCACATTGGAAGATTTTATTGGCCTGGGCGACCTGAAGATCTCGAAGAAGGACGTGCCCTTAGGAGTTGGTGGGCCGAGTTTGAGCCCAAAACTGGTGAAGCAGTTTCCCGCACAGAGCGTGGACCCCGGCCATAACAGAATAGTTATTTTTACGGTCCAAGAGGATGCTTGGGTTCTATCTGCTCCTGTGGGCGTAGCCAGTTACCTCTGATGCCTGGTGACCGAAAAGGACCAGGCAAAGATGAACAAGGTGGGCGCATCAAGTCTTTTCAATGAGGCACGGCAGGCGCTGCACCGGGTAAGACATCAACACTTTTTCACTCCCTTTTGAATTCCACTTAATTTTTGATATCTTTTACTAGTTTTGTTGTTTTACAGGACTCAGTGCTTCACCATGAGAGCTTCCTCTAGTACCGCTTGGAAATCAGCCAGTTGGAGTTCGAGATCAAAGAGCAAGTCCGGAAGAAGGACATGTACATGCTTCTTAGTGAGCAACAGGAGAGAGCTGTCAAAGACCTTCAGGCCGAGCTGGACAAGGCTCAGAAGGAAGCTTCGACCCTGAAGCGGGAACATGCCGACCTGGTTGAAAAGTGTCACGCTCCGACCTCAGGCGACCGGTGCTCAACCGAGATAACCTGGCTGAGCAAGCCTGTACAATACCTTCTACCCGAACTTACTAATGAATAAAGATGATATCTGTTTCATTAGTTAGACATCATGGAGGATCATGTGAACAACACCAATTTATTATCATTAGTTACATCGTTTATAAGATTCAAAATACATACACTTTCATAGTTTGAAGGGGAAGAAGTGGTACAAATACAACATTACTAGTTTGACCTTCCTAGCACCAATATACAACCCACACTATGTCTACGGAGTCTCTATTAGATACAAAAGAGTATTATGATAGTGCCTGTAACAAGACCCCTGCTATACGTCAAAACATAATACACATGGCACAAAAGATACGCGACCCCAAAATGAAGTGGGGCTCACCAAGTCAGCTGGGAAGAGGGTGTACCGCTATCGCTGATCAATGCCGCATGCTATGGAACCGCATGCATCCATTAAAGATGCAGTGCCCCTGGAAAAAAAGGACATTAGTACATATGGAATAGTACTAGTATGTATGACTAAAACCCCTCTCATTTGAACATGTAAAAATACAAGGAAGAACAGTCATAAAATCGATGGAAGCCTCAAACATTATTAAACATCAAGTTAGGAGCAAGAGTAGTTTTCAAGTAAATTTCCATTATTTTAGGTTAGGAGATCTTAGCACCGATATACCACCGTGATATTAGCACGGAGTCCGATCACGCCCCGATCGGCTAGGTCGTCTCACCTAAAGACATCAACCACAGTCACAATCACTATCACGATTTCAATCATTATCTCAATCATAATTTCAAGCACAATCACCACCAAGTGTGCGATATGGCGTCCGATCATGACCCGACCGGCTAGGTCGTCTCACCACAATGCCGTAGGGATCGACATTACCATTTTATAGCAATTATCTCATCCCAATAAAGGGGAATATTCTCATCACATCAATCTCATCCCAAATGAGGGGGGAAATCACAATTCACTCCTACACCGGTACATGTAGTTTCGGGGTTAGGCTATTTCAACCTACCCTTCCTCGGTGACTAATGATACTCCCAAAGTGTTTATGATTTAAAGGATTTATAACTCATTTCAACATCTTTTACATGTTTCTCAGTTTCATTGGCACTAGTGGCCCAAATGTAATATCATTCTTGGCACGTTGGCCGTATTTCATAATTCATGCTAACCTCTTTCACTTTCAAACATTATCACGGATTATCAACAACAAAGCATTTATATTCAAGACTTTGAGTACACATATGAGAAAATAAGAGTCTTAAGCACATTGAAATTTCTACACAATTTGGCATAATATCTTTCATTTGAAACACGACTTGAAGTCATAACATTTAGATATGCAACTCATACTTTGAACACATTCTCAAATAGTAACATAACATGACAAGAGCATTTGGAATACATATTGAACATATATATTCTGACACAAGGCTTTCTCGAAATAGTCAAGTGATAATGAACAACTCGGGACTTACAAGGACATCGTGGGATTCAATTATAAGAGAGAAGTTTATCCAACATACCTCATTTTGAGTTTCCTTAAATTACTACAATGTTTCAGAAATCTTAGCAACTTCGATCTCTAGGATGAAGACCTAGTGAGTTTTCCTAGTGAATTCTCCAACTTTTGAGCAAGAATTGATGAACAATAAGCTTAGGAACTTTCTCTCTCACTCTATATCACTTTCTCTCTTTAGAAATATCAGACTTTTTCTTTACAAATGGTCCATAACTATTATATATTGAAATGGGGTTGGGTTATGAAATTAGAAAAAAGGAAGCCCCGATGCAGATCTGTGGTCGCATAGAGAACCACATAACACTTCTGCAGTTTGCAAAATGGACCACATAATGGCCCTCCGGAACTGGACATTTTTGTGCAAGTATGCGACAGGTCTGCGGTCCGCAGACCAATTTTGCGGTCGCATAAAGGACCGCAGAACCTTCTTCCAAAATTTCTCATGCTGGCTTCTGCGACGGATATGCGGCTCGTGAAATGGTTATGCGATCACATAATGGGCCGCATAATAGTTCTCAAAATTTGCTCAAAATATGCTTCACTCTACGGCCGATCTGTAGCCCACAAAGTGGTTCTGCGGTCACGTACCTCGGCGCCACGAAACCCCAGATTTTAGGTGAAATTTTTACGGGGCCTTACATCCTCCCCCGCTTCAGATCATTAGTCTCGAATGAGGGTCAAAATCCGCAATTAGCATCCAATGTGATTCAGCTATTACTTCACGCACCAACAGTTCCAAATCTTTTACGAACTCCCTAAATTTCCAAAATTTTTGCCAGAGTTTGCCCTATAACTGGGCCTATCCACCTGTCAGAGAATCGAGGAACCAATCCTAACAACATATACATAATCCAACGACGCAATATAACATGAAAATAACACCAACCGTGGCCTCATGAGCAGTATATTACCAAAAAAGAACGCCCTTAACATTAATTGTACAAGTGAAACATAATTCATAGAAGGTAAACTCTTAATATTTTCATAGAACACAACTTCATAAATACATAGTTATTCAAACAAATGAGGCTACTTCTTCTTTATTTCTTCCTCGTCTTCCCAGGTGGCCTCTTCGACCTGTTGGTTTCGCCATATTACTTTCATAGAGGCAATTTCTTTATTTTTTAGCTTTCAGACTTGCCTATCAAGAATGACAACTAGAATCTCTTCATAAGTCAGTTCTTCATTTACCTCTACACTCTTAACCGGAATAATAAGCGACGGATCTCCAATCACCTTCTTCAACATAGATACGTGAAACACCGGGTGAATTAAAGACATCTCTGGAGGTAGTTCAATCTTGTAAGACACCCGACCAATCCTCTGAATGATTCCGTACAAGTGAAACATAATTCATAGAAGGTAAACTCTTAACATTTTCATAGAACATAACTTCATAAATACATAGTTATTCAAACAAATGAGGCTACTTCTTCTTCATTTCTTCCTCGTCTTCCCAGGTGGCCTCTTCGACCTGTTGGTTTTTCCATAGTGCTTTCACAGAGGCAATTTCATTATTTCTTAGCTTTCAGACTTTTCTATCAAGAATGGCAACTGGAATCTCTTCATAAGTCAGTTCTTCATTAACCTCTACAGTCTCATCCGGAACAATAAGCGACAGATCTCCAACCACCTTCTCCAACATGAATATGTGAAACACTGGGCGCACTAAAGACATCTCTGGAGGTAGTTCAAGCTTGTAAGCTACCGACCAATCCTCTGAATGACTATGTACGGTCCGACATACCTCGGACTCAATTTCTTACCAAACCGCATTATACCCTTCATGGGGGAAACCTTCATGAATATTAAATCATTTTCTTTGAACTCCAAATCTCTGTGACGCACATCTGAATAGGACTTCTAATGACTTTGAGTGGTTTTCAACCTTTCCTTAATGATCTTAACCTTCTCCATAGCCTGATGCATAAGGTATGGCCCTATCAACTCTGCTTTCCCAATCTCGAACCATCCAATGAGAGATCTACATCTTCTACCATATTAAGCCTCAAACTGTGCCATCTGAATGTTAGTATGATAACTGTTATTGTAGGTAAACTCTATGAGCGACAAATGATCATTCCAACTGATAAGTAGGGAGTTTAACCTATTATTTGCTCTCTTTTACTTGTGTTTTAGGCCAAAAATGCTTGGAGGTATTCCCGGAAACTAATGAAATATGCTTGCTTGCAAGAATTGTTCAAAATGAGCCAAAGGAATCAAAATCAACTCACAAAGGAGTCAAAAGTTGAACAAAAACCAAGGCTGAGCAAAGAGGTCTGAAGCGAGGACTGCACAAATATTGTGCGGCCGCGAAAGCCATGATGCAGCCGCGATAAAAATTACGCGATCCGCGAGAAGGAGATTCATAGAGTGATTTTTGGCCTAAATGATGAGCGCGGACCACACCAGAAATGTGCGGCCATGAAAGTCCATGTGCGGGCCGCGGTTGAAATTACGCGAACCGCGATGACTGAGATTCAGAGAGCTGACAACATGAGAAAAAGAGAGAAGTGCGGACCGCACCAGAATTGTTCGGCCACAGAATCCCTTATGTGGTCGCGATAGAAATTACGCGTTCTGCGAAATGAAGAACCAGAGAGTTGATTTCAAGCCAAACTCAAGCAAGTGCGGACCACGCCACTTTTATGCAGCCGCATAATCTGGAGCGCGACCGCACTTAGAATTATGCGGTTCGCGAAAGTTTAACTCAACCCAAATCCAAAAGAGAAGAACGCGGACCGCATTAGAATTATGCTGCCGCAAAAGCAAGAGTGCGGCCGCACTCAGAATTACGCTGCCGCACAACCTCCGCATGGGCATTTTTGTTAGATATTTTCATCTTAGTACAAATAGAACTTTTTGTCATTTTTAGGTTATGTTATGTTTTGTGTACGACTGACTTTTCTGTTTTTGGAATTTTTGTACTAGTTTCACTTTTTAACATTAGATTTTCATTCCACAAATTAATATTATGGATTTTATCTTCATTTCATCTTTAATTTCTGCTATTTCCATGAGTAGCTAAACCCATAGCTAAGGTTTTGACCCAACCTAGTATGCGTATTTAATGGGTATTTGATTTTAGGGCTTGAATGTGAATTGGTTAGTAATATTTAGCCTAATTCTTGCTAGAACTGAAGAATTAATGGTTGCAAATATTGATTCATGCCTTTATGACTTAGTCTCTACTTGAAAAAGAGGGACTAAGTCTAGGAAAACTCGGCTAACAAGGAAGTAGGGTGAACTCAAGAAATTGATAGCCCCAATTAAAGGGTTAAACCTAGAGATAGTAATACCCAACTTGAGCCAATATCACTTGATTTGCATGAATACCCATTTAGACTTGAGAAAGCCAAATTGGGTAAAATCACTCAAACTACCAAGAGGTATAGAGTGAGTACCTGGGTGTGATAGCTATATTACAAGCCCAACTAATCAAGCTTGCCCTAGATTTTTGCTACCCGTTAGATATCCACCTAGGTAGAAGTCACTACCCTAGTCTCTTTAAACATTTAAAAAACAACAACAAAAATATTGTTCTTAGTTTTAATTATTGCAATCTTTAGAGTAAAGTTAGAAATAGAAGAACTAATCAAGTTTGTGGAAGTGAAATTAAAGCTAAAACTTACAATTAACTTAGATATACACCTAATCCCACATTCTAACTCTCTGTGGATTCAATCCCGACCTTTGTTGGGTTTATTATTACATCGACCGCCTCGCTACTCAATTATGGTGTAGGTTTGGCACATATCAAGTTTTGGCGCCGTTGCCGGGGAATTAAACGGATTTAGCTATATATCTAAGTATTTGTATGTTTTGTCTTTCTTTCCTTCTGAGTCACTAATATTTTTTATGAATTGCTTTTAGGTACAAAATGGCCCTTAACAATGAGCCCCTCGGAAATTTACCATTGGGGGAGGAGGTAGATGACAATCAAGTGGATGAGGTTCATCCCGAGCTTCAAGTAAACATGCGAGGCCACCCGCCTCCACCAAGAGCAGCGCACCGGGTGTTACCGAATGAGGGCTATGCAAGTGCAATAGTCCCGCCCCGAATTAGGGCGTGCAACTTCCAAATTACCAACGCGATGCTTACACTGCTTGAGCAGCGGGGTTTCTTCACCGGAGCTCCACACCAAAATGCCTACAAGCATCTCAAAGGGTTCGTTGATACTTGTTGGGGGAGAAAACAAACAAATGTCACCGAGGATGCACTGCGGTTAAGGCTATTTCCCTTTTCTCTACGGGGAAAGGCTTTGGACTGGTTAGAGAGACTGCCCAATCATTCCATCCACACTTGGGATGAGTTGGTTGAGAAGTTCATTGCCAAATTCTTCTCTCCGGCACATATGGCTACACTAAGAGATGAAATTTTAGCTTTCAAACAAGAGCCCAATGAGCCAATGCACGAGATTTGGAAAAGATATCGCACCATGGTCAAAGAATGGCCGAACAATGATATGACTGAGGCCATGTTCCAACATACCTTCTACAGGGGGATCAACACAACAAATCAGTGTGTGGTAAATCAACTCGGTGGGGGTAACTTCATGAACACGCCTTATTCTAAAGCTTGTGAAATCTTGGATGAAATGGCGGACACATCTTCGGCGTGGCAAAGTAGAGCCAATGTTCCTCAGGGTGACCCAAATGTTATTCACCTGCACAAGGAGCTATACGATCATGGTCAAGCTATTGGGGTAATCAAGGAAATTGGGGAGGAAATAATTAAGGTAATTGGGGTGGCAACAATCAAAACAATTGGAGGAACAACAATAATCAAGGAGGTTGGAACAATAACAATCAAGGAAGTTGGGGGTCGGGCTTTCAGAGGCCCCTGATGTATCAACAACCAAGCAACCCGCCTCCATATCCGTCGCAAGGTCCTAGTTCTTCCAATAGTGAAATGAGACGGATTAAAAATATGTTTAAGCAAATGATGGAGAAAAACGCCAACTCCGATGCCCAATTATCCTCCCACAACACTTCTATCCGCAACATGGAGGTTCAACTTGGCCAAATTTCTCAAGCTTTAAATACTCGCCAAAAGGGGGCACTACCTAGTGATACGGTGGTGAACCCGAAAGGTGGGAATACGGGGCATGCAATGGACGTGACAAAAAGAAGTGGGAGAGGTGGAGTTGCTAGTACCTCAAACCAAAGAAAACATGTGGGCGATGATGTGTTGGTGCAGGATGATGATGAGCCAAGAAATGATGTTCAAGCTAATAAAGAAGCGAGGATTGATATTGATGAAAATGTGGAGGAGATGCAAGAAGAAGTGAACCCGTCTAGGGAGCACGTGACTGACATCTAAGGTACAAATGCCAAGGCCTCCTCCTCCATACCCTTAGAGACTTTCAAAGCAAAATAATGAGAATCAATTCAAGAAATTCATTGATATGATGAAAAGTTTGTCCATAAATATGTCGTTGGTTGAAGACTTAGAACAAATGCTGGGATATGCCAAGTTCATGAAGGATTTGGTAACAAAGAAGAGATCAATGAACTGTGAAATGATCAAAATGACACATCAAGTGAGTGCTATGGTGCACTCCATGGCTCTAAAGTTGGAAGACCCCGGTGCTTTCACAATCTTGTGCACTATTGGGATTGCCAATTTCGCCAAAGCTCTATGTGATCTGGGGGCAGGCATTAACTTAATGCCATATTCTATGTTCAAAAAATTGGGGATTGGGTAACCAATACCCACATCCATGAGGCTGCAAATGGTGGATCGGACAATGAAAAATCCATTGGGGATAATTGATGATGTGTTAGTTAGGGTCGACAAGTTCATCCTCCCCGCAAATTTTGTGATACTTGACTGTGAGGTTGATTATGAGGTGTCAATCATTATGGGGAGACCTTTCGTTGCTACAGGGAAGGCCTTAGTTGATTTGGAAGCTGGAGAGCTCACCTTTCGGGTGGGCGATGAAAAAGTGGTGTACCATGTTTGTAAATCAATGAGTCAGCCAAATAGAAACGAAGTGTATTCATTTGTGGATCTGGTGACCGAAGTAATCGTCGATGACACAAGTGCTGTGATAAATGTGGAAGATACATTGGAAATTGTGTTGTTGAATCATGATGAGGATGAGAAGGAAGGCTTTGTAGAATGTGTCAATGCTTTGCAAGGAATGGGATCATATATTTATAAGCCCTAAAAACTTTCCTTGGATCTCAAAAAATGGAAGACTCCACCAACAAAGGAATCAATCGAGGAGCCTCCCACCTTGGAGTTAAAGCCTTTGCCTTCACACCTTAGGTATGAGTTTCTAGGCCCTTGTTCCACTTTACCTATTATTCTTTCCTCGTGCTTAACTAACGTGCAAGTAGATGCCATTCTTGCGGTGCTTCAAAGGAGGAAGAAAGCAATAAGTTGGACATTGGCGGATATTCGGGGTATAAGCCCCGCTTTTTGCATGCACAAAATCATTTTGAAGGAGGATGCCAAATCCTCTATGGAACATCAAAGACGATTGAATGAGGCCATGCAAGAGGTAGTAAAGAAAGAGATCATCAAGTGGTTGGACGCCGGGGTGGTTTACCCCATTTTCATTAGTTCGTGGACCTCGCCGGTGCAATGTGTCCCAAAGAAAGGGGGCATGACTATGATCACAAATGATAAAAATAAATTGATCCCCACAAGAAGTGTCACCGGGTGGAGAGTGTGCATAGACTATAGAAAGCTCAACAAAGTTACGCGGAAAGACCATTTTTCGCTTCCATTTCTTGATCAAATGTTGGATAGGTTAGCCGGACGTGATTATTATTGCTTCTTGGATGGATATTCCGGATATAACCAGATTCTTATTGCACCTGAAGACCAAGAGAAGACCACCTTCACTTGTCCATATGGCACTTTTGTATTCTCGCAGATGCCATTCGGGTTATGCAATGCACCGGCAACCTTTCAGCGGTGTATGATGTCCATATTCACTGATATGGTGGAGGACATTCTCGAGGTTTTCATGGATGATTTTTCTGTCGTGGGGGGTTCTTTTGAAGAGTGCTTGGATAACTTGGATAAGGTATTGGCACATTGTGAAGAAACTAACTTGGTGCTGAATTGGGAGAAGTGTCACTTTATGGTCAACGAGGGCATTGTCCTCGGTCACATGATTTCCAAGAATGGTATTAAGGTTGATAAAGCAAAAATTGAAGTGATATCCAAACTCTCTCCCTATACTTCAGTAAAATGAGTGAGAAGCTTTCTAGGTCATGCAGGGTTTTAACGCTGATTCATCATGGACTTTTCTAAGGTGGTAAACCCCTTGTGCAAACTCTTGGAGAAAGATGCCAAGTTTCCTTTCAATAAAGATTGTATGAAGGCATTTGAACTACTCAAGTATAAGTTGACTACCACTCCTATTATTACCGCGCTAAATTGGAGCTTACCATTTGAGCTCATGTATGAGGCAAGTGATGTGGCAGTTGGTGCGGTATTGGGGCAACGAATTAATAAGATCTTTCATCCTGTCTACTATGCTAGCAAGACCATGAACAAGGCCCAAGTCAACTATACGGTGATAGATAAAGAACTCCTAGCCATTGTCTTTGCTATGGAGAAGTTTCGCCCGTACCTAATGGGTACAAAGGTGATTGTTCTCACCGACCATGCGGTACTTCATTATTTGATGAGCAAGAAAGGCTCTAAGGCAAGGTTGATGCAATGGGTGCTTATATTGCAAGAGTTTGATCTAGAGATTCAAGACCGAAAGGGAAGTAAAAATCAAGTGGCGGACCACTTTTACCGATTAGAGGAGGAGGGGAGGCCACATGATGGCCTTAAGATCAATGATTCATTTCCTGATGAACAACTCCTTTCCATTTCTATGACTGGGATGCCATGGTTTGCCGATGTAGCCAACTATCTTGTGAGTGGCATTGTTCCGAATGAGTTCTCCTCAAACCAAAGGAAGAAGCTCAAACGAGACTGCCTGGACTACTATTGGGATGAGCTATATCTCTTCAAAATTTGCACTGATGGTGTTATCCGGAGATGTGTTCCAGAAGAAGAGCAATTGGGTATTTTTGAAGCTTGCCATTCTTCACCCTATGGTAGTTACCATGATGGGGCGAGAACTGCTACAAAGGTCCTAAACTGTGGATTCTATTGGCCTACATTTTACAAAGATGCTAGCGAGCTCGTTAAGCGTTGTGATGATTGTCAAAGGGCCGGTGGGATCTCCAAGAAAAATGATATGCCTCTCACCGCCATCCCGTAGATTGATATTTTTGATGTTTGGGGAATTCACTTTATGGGTAATTTGTGAGCTCATGTGGGAACATCTATATATTGGTAAATGTGGATCACGTGTCCAAATAGGTTTAAGTCGTGGCTTTGCCCAATAATGAAGCTCAGATTGTGTTAGATTTCTTGAATAAGAACATATTCACAAGGTTTGGTACCCCAAGGGCCATCATTAGTGATGGGGGTTCATATTTTTGTAACAAAGCCTTTGACATTTTACTCTCTAAGTATGGTGTCACTCACAAGGTGTCAACCCCTATCACCCCCAGGCAAGTGGACAAGTTGAAGTCTCCAACAGGGAGATCAAGAGTATTCTATCCAAGACTGCCAATGCAAATCGGACTGATTGGTCAAGGAAACTTGACGATGCTCTTTGAGATTATAGAACAACTTACAAGACTCCAATTAGTATGTCTCTATATCGGTTGGTGTTTGGGAAAGCATGTCACCTTCCGGTGGAATTAGAGCATAAGGCCATGTGGGCATTGAATAAATTAAACCTTGAATGGGATGTAGCTGCCAATCTTCGGGTGGAGCAGTTGAATGAACTTGATGAGTTCCGGTTCCATGCTTACTCCAGTTCGTCCTTGTATAAGGACAAGATAAAGTACCTACATGATAAGTATATCCGGAATAAAGAATTTAAAGAAGGTGACCTCGTTCTTTTATTCAACTCTCGGTTACAGATGTTTCTGGGAAAGCTTAAACCAAAGTGGTGTGGTCCTTTTGAAGTGGCATGTGACTCCTTTTGGTGCTCTTGATTTGAAAAATAAGAATGGTGAGATCTTCAGAGTCAATAGGCACCGGGTGAAGCACTACCTTGGTAAGGTTGATGATGGCCACGTTGTGGCATTGCTCCATTTCAAATGAATGATGGTAACATGCGTCGTGCTGCGACGTTAAATCAAGCTCTTCTTGGGAGGCAACCCATGTGTTTTTCTTTCTTTTGATTTTCTTGTTAGATTAGGCATTGTTTTGGACTAACTGGTTGTGAAGTGTATGTGGGAATTGAGTGTGCAGTGCAAAAAATTGACAAGACAAAAATTGGCCAAGTGGTGAAATTGTGCGGACCGCACCAGAATAATGCGGACGTACAAGCCCTTCGCGGCCGCACAATTTTGTGTGTGGTCGCACAGCTGGAAGATATAAAATGCCAACTCTCTGAAGTTTGGCCAGATAAAATCCTTTCCATTTTTATGCGGACCGCGTCACTGAATCAACTGCTGAGTTAGAAAAGGTAAAGAGTGCGGACCGCGCCAAAATTTTGCGGCCGCACTCAGTTAAGTCGGTGGGCCAAAGTATAAATAGAACTTTTTGAGACTATTTACACTTTACACACTCTGACCTCTGAAGCATAATGCACTATTTCTAGTGTTCAATCTCATCCCATATTCATCAATTGTTGATTTCCTACTACATTTCATTACTGGTATGTTAATTTCAATGAATTAATTTCATATTTTTCTCTTCTTTTCTCTTTGTTGTAGTTTTCTTTTTATCTAGGGTTAAATTCATGCCAAAAACGTGAATTAATGCTTAATTCTTGTTTAGAAATATTTGGGTAGTGTTTGAATGCATATTGGGGTCTGGGGTTAGTAGCCGTTATTGTTAAATTGCCACAAATCATGCCTAATTAGTGAAAACCCTAGTATTAATCGTACTTAAGTGCCACTCTAATTTGGATTTCGCGGCCGCACATATTTTTGTGCGGTCCGCGCTAGGATAGTCGGCTGCATACAAAATTGTGCGATCCGTGATACTCTAGGTTGAAAGCACTTATCATTGCTAAGTTTTCGCGGCCTCACTCAATTTTGTGCGGTCCGCGGTTAGTTTTTGCGGCCACACTTAAGTTTGTGCGATCCGTACAATTAAACTGCAGAGACCCAACAAATCGATTATGTGGCCGCACTCAATTTTGTGCGGTCTGCGATGGGTTTTCGCAACCGCACTCAAAAGTATGCGGTCCGCGCTGAGGTAACTTCAGAGAACCAGTAGTCTGAACCTGGGATTTTCGCGGCCACACTCATTTTTGGGCGAGCCGCGATGGGCAGTCCACGGCCGCACTCAATTTTATGCGGTCCACACTGCCCTGTTCTGATAAGCAGTGTCTTTCTTTCCAACTATAATTCAATAACACATGTTAAACCCTAATTCTAACTTACTTTCACTACTTGTTTGTTGCAGACAATGGTGCGTTCACGTGGTCGAGGTGATACTTCCAAAGGGAGGGCTGAATCCTCCCGAGGCTGGGGTAGAGGAAACCCTAACATGCCACTATCAGTCCAGAAAGTTGTGGGCAAAAATACTACTCTCAGTAGACCACCTCCGGAATCCTCATACACCAGTGAATACCTTACATCCCGGGAAACGTTTGAGGGGGATTATGTACAACCACAACCGAGGGCATAATCACAATAATTCCCCGATAGATTCCGTTTAGTCGATGAACCTACCTCCTCATCTAGGTAGTCAGGCATCCAAACCATCTTCCTCACCTGCTACAACACCTACCCCAACAGCTACCCCTATCATTTTAGATGAGGATGATGAGGTCCCGGATGACGGGAGAGGGGGTGACACAATTATGGGAGGCTTGGCTAGATCAAAGAAGCCGGAGGTGTGGGCTGATAGGTTTGTAAGTGAGAAGGCGTATGGAAACTTTCGGGAATGGTGGCCCCAAAGGTCGCTCACTCTTGAGCGACAATTCATAACAAAAGACCTAAGCCAACACAATCTGAATGTCCTAATGCAATTTACGGAGAGAAAAGGATGGAAATGGTTCAACTGTCGGATGCATGATGCAAATGAATACCTCGTCAAGGAATTTTATGCCAATGTTGCCCACATCAAAAAAGGTACAAAGGTGACGAAGGTCCGGAACTTGAAAATCCGGTTTGATGGCCACGCACTGAACACATATGTAGGGTTTGAGGATGTCGGGGTAGTGCAATACCTGGAAAAGCTAGCCTTGGGAGATGCAGTTCGCCCATGGCTAGCTGATATACTCGCTATTCCGGGGACAACACCTGCATGGCTCACAACAAGAGTTCAAATTGTTAGAGCCACCCTTAACTTTGAAGCAAAAGGGTGGGCAACATTCGTGTGCAGCCGTCTTGACCCGTGCCACCATGAGAATGTCCTTCCACTCCCCCGGGAAGTATTTGTAGCTTCCATCATAGAAGGATATCCTATTAATGTAGGAAACTTGATGTCCTACAACATCTCCAATGCAGTCCACAAAGAAGAAAGATCGTATCCCTACCCCAACTTCCTCACAGAGTATTTCCAAGACCAGGGGTAGAGCCGAGACATTTTGATGTAGAGGTGAAGGCTAAAAATCCTTTATCATGGTACCACCTCCATGGAGCGGACAACCCTAAATTCAAAGGTAAAGCCACTACCTCCACTGGCCAGTCTAAAGAGTCAGGGGTACTGGCCACCGGGTCAGTTGCCTAGCCCTCCACAGCATCCGGTACTTCTGCCGGAGCAGCTGCCATGCCTCCTCCTTCCTCCGGACCTTCCCTCTCAGTGCCACTGTTAGTTTCCACATCTTCTACCTACCCCCATACTGCACTGCGGGTTTCACAGGCACTATCCAGTCTCAACAATTGGGTGCAGGCAACTACCACAAAGCTGACTGCCATATCCAGTGCAGTGGCAGCACAGTCTTCAGCCCCATCAGAGCTTCAGGTACCTCCATCAGTGGAGGACTCTTTGAAGAAGATTCTGGACAACCAGAAGAAGATTTTGGACGACCAGAAGAAGATTCTGGACGACCAGAAGAAGATCCGGGAGACTCTTGATACACATGGGAGGATTATCAAGAATTTGGGGAAGCATGTGAAGAAGATGTGTAAGACTCAGGCATCTAAGGAGTCAGTGGAGAAGTTGAGAAAAGAGGTTGAGAAGATTGCTTCTGTTTGTGACATTCCACTAGACCTGCTCATGGAGGAGACAGTCCCAATAACACATGCAGCAGTGCCCGAAGCATCAGATGCAGCAGCCGACCAGTCTGAGGAGCCGACTACCACTACACACACTGCTGTGGAGCTGATTCAGATGCTCAGCAACCCCGTAGTCCCCCAGTCAGAGGATGCAGAGATCCAGTTAGAGGATACAGAGGGTGTTGAGGACCCGATGCAGACACAGACCACATATGGAGTTTTCTCTACTCTCTACCCCTTTTTCCTGTTCTTATTTGTTATGAGCATTGAGGATAATGCTATTTTTTATTTGGGGGTGGTCCATTTGGATTTTATGACATTTGGTATGTAATAACCATTATACTATTTTTCTTTATCTTTATTTATCTTTATTTTCACTTTAGGTATGTATATATTCATTTCCATTAAGTATATATTCGCTTTACTTCATTTTGTACATATACAGTCTACTTTCCGTAGTTTACTTCATAACTTCTTTCGTCATTTTTCCTTAGTAGCATAGCTTCTTATTTACTTTAGTAACTTCTTTTTAAGTTGTTAGCTTCTCTTTACATTTATGTGAACAATAAGCCTTTGGTTTTCTTAATGCCACGGTTCTTTCCAAAAGTGGATGTTGTGTGAACCGAGTGGCTCTTCCCAACAATGGATGGCGTGACAACCTTCTTAAGGGATTGAGTCCGTTTTTTTATATTTTTGTATATATAGTAGTAATGAATAAAAGTGTCTCAAGCAGGCTTCACTTGGCAATCACACATTTACCTTCGAGCTTATGGTTAGAAACAAGTTGATTGGCAAAGAATAGCTCTAGTTGTGACCTTTAGACTCTTGTGTTGACTAAAACAATCATCGAGTGGTTTCTTTGAGCCATTTTTGATTTTCAATCTTAGCTAGGGTTGTTGTGGGCCCTCGACTCTGTTCTCTTTAACAATCTAGCAGCTTGAGAGGTGAGGTATTGAATTTCAAGTCCAAGTTCCGTACCAATAAGTCTAGAACTTGCCCTGAATATTTTTCTAGGCGAAATTCTAAGTGTAGCTCGACTTGAGAAATGATTGTAGGCTCTCCTTGATCCAATTGGAAACTTGAAATCTTCCATAGCCTACCAATGTGACATCCCTAGTCAACCCCTTTGAGCCGGAGCCTTTTTTATTCAATAGCCATGTTACAAGCCTTTATCCGTTTTATAATGACCCTCTCTTGGCACCCGATCTTTCCTTAGCATTATTGATACAATTGGCAAAAGCATAAGTTTGGGGGGAAGACGAGGAATGTGAAAGTGATTAAAAGTAAGCAATGATGAAAGGCATGGAGTGAAAGACGAGGAATAAAGTAGAAAGTTGAAGGGATTCAAAGTAAGCAATGATGAAAATCATGGTGTGATTAGAGGAGAAAAATGATTGTCATGAGCAAGAAAGAGTGACATTATGTCTCTCTAGTTCCCCTAAGGAAGAAGAAAATAACTCAAAGAGTCAAGAAAGTATGAGCCAAAAAGAGAAAATGTGCTTAAGGAAAGATGAAACCATCATATGTCGATAAGCCCTACCTTAATCCAAAAGCCTTCATTACATTCCCGCAAAAGCCCTATATAATTACAAGTTGAGTGAGCTTACATTAGTGGTGATTTGCATAAGGGGCAAGCTTATGGTACTTAGAGCCGGACTTGTGACATTTCTTTTGAGAGAGATGAGCGCACTTCTTCACAATCCTTGTTTTGAGTGTTACATTCTAAATTAAGATTTGCTCATGGAGAGTAGAGGAGGAGGAGTTTGGGTTCCACAATGACCTACGTGATAGAGCGAACTTCCTTGGTGAATTAAGTCAACTCTTGATGCTCTAGTGTCACATTAGAACTATGGTACTAAAGGTCAAAACATGGTGTTGTTGATAACTCATTTGTGTTGAGGGTAATTGTTAGTCCCAATTGATTCATGATTGATTCACCTTAGGCCAGATAAAATACCATTTTTTCAAGTGGAGGTGGGAATTACCTTATTTGCTTGAGGACAAGCAAAAGCTTAAGTTTGGGGGAGTTGATAAGTAGGGATTTTAACCTATTATTTACTCTCTTTTACTTGTGTTTTAGGCCAAAAATGCTTGGAGGTATTCCCGGAAACTAATGAAATATGCTTGCTTGTAGAAATTGTTTAAAATGAGCCAAAGGAATCAAAATCAACTAACAAAAGAGTCAAAAGTTGAACAAAAACCAAGGCTGAGCAAAGAGGTCTGAAGCGCGGACCGCACAAATATTGTGCAACCGCGAAAGCCATGATGCGACCACGATCAAAATTACGCGGTCCGCGAGAGGGAGATCCATAGAGTGATTTTTGGGCTAAATGATGAGCGTGAACCGCACCAGAAATGTGCGGCCGCGGTTGAAATAATGCGGACCACGATGACTGAGATTTAGAGAGTTGACAACTTGAGCAAAAGAGAGAAGTGTGGACCGCACCAGAATTGTGCAGCCGTGGAATCCCTTATGCGGCCGCGATCGAAATTATGCGATTCGCAAAATGAAGAACCAGAGAGTTGATTTCAAGCCAAACTCAAGCAAGTGCGGACCACGCCACTTTTATGCGGCCGCATAATTTGGAGCGCGGCCGCACTTAAAATTATGCGGTCCACAAAAGTTCAACTCAACCCAGATCCAAAAGAGAAGAATGCGGACCGCATCAGAATTATGCAGCCATGAAAGCAAGAGTGCGGCCGCACTCAGAATTACGTAGCCGCACAACCTCCGCATGGGCATTTTTGTTAGATATTTTCAGCTTAGTATACATAGAACCTTTTGTCATTTTTAGGTTATGTTATGTTTTGTATACGACTGACTTTTCTGTTTTTGGAGTTTTTGTACTAGTTTCACTTTTTAACATTAGATTTTCATTCCACAAATTAATATTATGGATTTTATCTTCATTTTATCTTTAATTTCTGCTATTTCCATGAGTAGCTAAACCCATAGCTAAGGTTTTGACCCAACCCTAGTGTGCGTATTTAATGGGTATTTGATTTTAGGGCTTGAATGTGAATTGGTTAGTGATATTTAGCCTAGTTCTTGCTAGAACTAAAGAATTAATGGTTGCAAACATTGACTCATGCCTTTATGACTTAGTCTCTACTTGAAAAGGAGGGACTAAGTCTAGAAAAACTAGGCTAACAAGGAATTGGGTGAACTCAAGAAATTGATAGCCCCAATTAAAGGGTTAAACCTAGAGATAGTAATACCCAACTTGAGCCAATATCACTTGATTTGCGTGAATACCCATTTAGACTTGAGAAAGCCAAATTGGGTAAAATAACTCAAACTATCAAGAGGTATAGAGTGAGTATCTGGGTGTGATAGCTATATTACAAGCCCAACTAATCAAGCTTGTCCTAGATTTTGCTACCCGTTAGATATCCACCTAGGTAGAAATCACTACCCTAGTCTCTTTAAACATTTGAAAAATAACAACAACAAAAATATTGTCCTTAATTTCAATTATTGCAATATTTAGAGTAAAGTTAGAAATAGAAGAACCAATCAAGTTTGTGGAAGTGCAATTAAAGCCAGAACTTGCAATTAACTTAGATATACACCTAATCCCACATTCTAACTCCATGTGGATTCGATCCCGACTTTTGTTGGGTTTATTATTGCATCGACCGCCTCGCTACTCAATTGTGGTGTAGGTTTGGCTCAGATCACCAGCTACCCTTGAAGTCAAGAACACAAGCACAACATATCCTCGAGCGTCTGAATAGTCTACTCTGCCTGCCCGTCGGTTTTTGGATGGAAGGTTGTACTAAGATTTACCTCAGTACCCAAACCTTGCTGAACTTTCTTCCAAAAATTAGCCGTGAATTGTGCCCCTCAATTTGAGATAGTAGAAACTAGAGTGCCATGCAACCTAACTATTTCCTTGATATACAACTGAGCATACTGTTCTGCAGCGTCGGTAGCCTTAATAGGTAAGAAGTGGGCTGATTTAGTAAGTCAATCCACAATCACCCAAATCGAGTCGAACTTGCGAGGTAGTCCCACCACAAAGTCCATATTGATCATCTCCCACTTTCACATCGGAATTTCTACGTTCTGTGCCAACCCACCGGTCCTTTGGTATTCGTCCTTCACATGCTGACAATTTGGACATCTTTCCACAAAGTCCGCTACATTCCTCTTCATATCATTCCACCAGTAGACTTCCTTAAGATTATGATACATCTTTGTAGATCCTGGGTGCACGGAATACCTAAAAGTGTGAGCCTCGGTCATGATTCTTTCCCAGAGACCGTCTATATTTGGAACACATAATCGCCTTTGGTACCTCAGTGTACCATCATCCATGCAAAGAGAAAAGGCCACGGTCTTATGTTTATGAATCCCCTCCTTCAATTGTACCAACAATGGATCATCGTATTTCTTCTCCTTGACTTCCACAACAAGCAATGATTCAGCCCTATTTTACACAAGCACCCCTCCTTCACTAGAATCTGTAAGACAAACTCCCAAACTAGCCAACCGATGAACCTCCTTGGCCAACGGCCTTTGATATGCATCCAAGTGAGCCAATCTATCCATCGATATCCGGCTAAGAGCATCCGCCACAACATTAGCGTTCGCTAGATGATATAGGATAACGATGTCGTAATCCTTGAGTAACTCAAGCCATCTTCTCTGCCTCATATTCAATTCCTTCTGTTTGAAATTATATTGAAGGCTCTTATGGTCCGTGAATATATCCACATGGACCCCATACAGATAATGATGCCAAATTTTCAATGCAAATACTACCGCTGCAAGCTCTAAGTCATGTGTTGGATAATTCTTTTTATGATTCTTGAGTTACCTAGAAGCATACGCTATCATCGTGCCATGTTGCATTAATACACACCCAAGTCCGATTTTTGAAGCATCACAATATACCACAAACCCATATGTACCCTCTCGTAAAGCCAACACCGGCGTCGTAGTCAATCTTGATTTCAGCTCATGGAAGCTCCTTTCACAAGCATCTGACCATTGTAATTTAACCGCCTTCTACGTCAATTTAGTCAACGGAGAGGCAAGAGTAGAGAACCCCTCTACAAATTTCCTGTAATAATCAGCTAAGCCCAAGAAACTGTGAATCTCTATTGGGATTGTAGGTTTAGGCAAATTCTTCACCGCTACAATCTTTTGAGATCCAACCTTAATTCCTTCGCTAAAGACAACATGACCCAAGAATCTGACAGATTCAAGCCAAAATTCACATTTCATAAACTTCGCATACAATTGGTGCTGATACAGAGTCTGCAGAACTGTCTTGAGATGATCGGCATGGTCCTCTCAACTTCGTGAATATACCAAAATATCGTCAATGAACACTATTACAAAGGAGTCAAGAAAAGGCTTGAAGACTCGATTCATAAGATTCATGGAAGCTGCTGGGGCATTTGTTAGCCCAAAAGACATTACCAAGAATTCAAAATGACCATACTGGGTCCTGAAAGTTGTTTTCGGATTATCCAGCTCCTTGATGTTCAATTGGTGATACTCGGATATTAAATCAATTTTTGAGAAGTACTTAGCACCCTGTAATTGATCAAACAGGTCTTCTATCCTTGGCAATGGGTACTTATTCTTGATCGTGACATTGTTAAGCTGCTGATAGTCGATACACATTCTCAGTGACCCATCCTTCTTCCTTGCAACCCTCGATCACATTACTCTACCTCGGCGCCATGAAACCCTGGGTTTTAGGTAAAATGTTTACGGGGCCTTACAAAAAGCTAAAGGTTTTTGAAGCTACAAACGAGCAGTTAGTCGTGGTAACTAACAACACAACCTCGCAGGTCCAATAGAAGATCGAGCTGATCGACCAGCTCCGAGAGAGATGAACGAAGTTAAGCCATGGCCGAAGAGTGGAAGGGCAGAATGGACTTGCTGGATTTTGAGAAGGAAATCACGAAGGCGGAGCTGGGATCAGTTGAGAACCAACTCCTGATGGCAAAGGACAAAGATGAAAAATGGTCTCAACTGAATGATGATCTTCGAGTACAACTGAGCTCGGCTGTCGCAGAGCGAGATGCCCTCGGTAGAGTATATGAGGCAATGAAGTCTAAATTGGACACCACCTCCGCCGATTCCGAAGAAATAGTGGCCCAATACAAGGTCGATGCGGAGGCAGCCAAGACTCGCCTAAGAACAAAGGCTGAATATGTGAAGTAGCTGTCCCGAAGAGAGACCCTCGAAGAGATCCATGCCCGAAGTTTCGACCTGTCAGATAAGATCAAGGAAGCCAAAAAGCTTGAGGTCGAGGCAAAGGAGCTCTTATAGCCTGAAGATGCCGAAGGCACCGAGGGTTCTGAGGGCTCCGATGGTTCCGGTGACGAGTCGGGCACCGGTGAAGACCAGACATAGATGCCTTAGTACTTTTTTAGTTTTGTTTGTTCCCTCGTGTATATTTTTTGTGTTTATTTTGAGTCCATTTCTATTGGGCCTTTGTAAATATACTTCAGAATATATATATGAAAATTTCTTTTTCTAGCAATATCGTGTTTTTACTTTTCCAGCATCTTTTTATAATTTCTATTCATGTAATGTTTTTGATGCCTTAGCAAAGAATCAAATGTAGTTATGGGGCATTCATTTTTCGGAGGTCTGAATGGAGCCCTACCTCGATAAAACATTGTTTGCTCGAGGCTTTGAAACCTTTGTGTGACCGGAGGTTTTCATGATGCTTAAGTGATTTTAGATGATGCTTTTGCTGAGGGTAACCTTTTAGAAGGTTTTGAGTTTTTATAAAGGCCTTACTTTATGATTATGAACTTCGGACGTCTCCGAGCCGCTTTTAGGATGGTTGCAGCCTTTTATATAGGTTTGGTGCCTCCGGGATTTTGTAACCCGGGTTGTCCGAACTTTCTTCGGGTGACAGTTCCCGAGTAGGGGTAGTCCGTAGGCTCTTAGGATCTAGAATTTAAGAAGCAAGAAAATGTGTAATAGCAAGGCGGAACTATCTTTCATTTTTCAGTGTGTAGAGTACCTGATCGAAAGCGTACAAAAACTTATATCATGGCTAGAGTGGACTATGTGAGCACGGTTCATACGACCGTTTAGCCCTTACAGTGAATCCTAACCGCCAAGCCTTAGCTTCTAGCATACAAGGTTTTTCTTTTTTCCTTGCTAAAAACCTTAATCTGAGGGTAATGGCCCCCTGTATTCGAGGTCGAGCTTGAGAGGGCTCGGATACTATTGATATAAAGTGAATGATCATTGACTCTGGTATGAGACCGATCGTAGAATCTAAGTTAGCAAATTTTACTGTTGCCTCGTTAAAAACCTTGTCAAAAAACCCATTTTGGGACAAAACCGATTTAAGGAAAAAAGAGTGCAACGCATGCTTTCAGACCCAATAGCCACATCCATCCATGGTCGTTGCCTACATGTGCTAGTCTGATTCATAACATGATTAAAGAGTAATTGAGTTCGTACCTTAGCAGTGGTACCGCTTTAAGTGTGTCACGTTCCAATTGTTCGGTAGTTGCACATTGTTTCCTGCTTTGAGTTTGTATGACTCTTTGCTGGTAATCCCGGCGAGTTGATATGGTCCTTCCCAATTCGGTCCCAGCTTCCCCTCGTTCGGTTTTTGAGTGTGTAATGTTACTTTCCTCAATGCCAAGTCCCCGATCTTGAAATGTCGGAAGTTGGCTCTCCTGTTATAGTATCTTTCTGGACGGCCAACCGGACTAGGGCAGCCTCCCGCCATTCATCCAATAATTATAGGCTCGTGATCATGGCCTCACCGTTTGACTCTTCTATGGTATATTAGAACCTGAGGCTCGGTTCTCCTACTTCGACTAGTATTAAGGCTTCGGCCCTGTAGACCAACAAAAATGGAGTGGCCCTGGTACTAGACTTAGAGGTCGTATGATATGCCCACAGGACTACGGGTAGGATTTTCTTCCATTTCCTTTTGGCATCGGTCAACCTCTTTTTTAGGTTTTGAATTATGGTCTCATTTGTTGATTTCGCTTGTCCATTCCTATTAGGGTGGTAAGGTGTTAATAGTATCTTCTTAATCTTGTGATCTTCAAAATATTATTTACCTTATTGCCGATGAATTGTTTCCCATTGTCGCATACGACCTCGGCCAGTATCTCAAATCGACATATTATGTGGTCCCAGATAAAGTGAATGACTTCTTTCTCCCGGACCTTTTCGAATGCTTGAGCCTCGACCCATTTGGAAAAATAATTGGTCATGAATATTATGAATTGAGCTTTACCGAGTTCCCGCGGTTGGGGACCGACGATGTCTAATACCCACTTTATAAACGACAACGGGGATAGGATCGAGTGGAGTAACTCTCCAGGATGATGGATCATTAGTGCGTATCTCTGGCAGTCGTCGCTTTTTTGTACGAAGTCCTTTGCATCTTTCTTCATTTAGCTCCAATAATAGCTGGCCCTAATTAATTTTTGGACCAAAGATTCTGCCCCCGAATGGTTCCTGCAAGTGCCTTCATGAACTTCTCTAAAGGCATATTCAGTATCTTCCGGTCCCAAGCATCTGGCTAGCGGGCCGTTGAATGTTCTCCTGAATAATTTCCTTCGAACAAGCTAAATCTGGCAGCCTTGATATGCTGGGCTCTCGATTCTTGGGATCTGAGGGAAATTTCCCAATCTTCAAGTAGTCTATGTACTTCTTCCTCCAATCTTAGGTTAAACTCATTGAGTTTACTTCAGCATGGCCTTCTTCTATCACCGACTTCATGAGCGGTACGACTGTTCTCAAACTGAATTCATCATCATCAACTGATGACCCCAGGTTAGCCAAAGAATCGGCCTCACTGTTCTAATATCGGGGCATGTGCTATAGGGTCCATTCCTTGAATTGATGCAGTGTTACCTGTAATTTATCTAAATACCTTCGCATTCGTTCCTCTTTCACTTCAAACGTCCCATTGACTTAATTTTCAACGAGGAAAGAATTGTACTTAGCTTCGATCACCTTGGCCCCAAGGCTTTTAGCCAATTTGAGACTTGCAATCATGGCCTTCTACTCGGCCTCATTGTTAGTCAATTTCACAGTCCTAATAGACTGCCTAACTCATTTCCCGTAGGTGGTTTCAGCACGATGCCGAGCCTGGACCCCTTTGCATTCGAGGCATTGTTCGTAAAAAGGGTCCAAATTCTAGAGGTAGTCTCCGAGGTTAGCAATATTTTCCTTTCGACGTCGGGCACTAAAGCCTGCGTAAAGTCGGCCACGAAGTCTGCCAAAATTTAAGATTTTATGGCGGTTCGGGGTCGATACTCAATATCATACCCATTGATTTCGACGGCCTATTTGGCCAACCGGCCCGAGAGCTCGGGTTTGTGCATGATGTTCCTCAGTGGGTAAGAGGTTACGACACATATTGGGTGGCTTTGAAAGTACGGTTTTAACTTTTTGGAGGCGCTTAGCAAAGCGAGCGCTAATTTTTCCAGGTGAGGACACCTTATTTCAGCCTCTCCTAGAGTTCTACTGGCATAGTAAATAAGAAATTGCGTACCTTCCTCTTTTCGGACTAAGACTCCACTTACCGCCACCTCGAAAATCGCAAAGTAAAGGTACAACTATTCATCCTCCTTCGGAGTGTAGAGTAGGGGTGGACTTGAAAGATACCGTTTGAGTTCTTCCAAAGTTTGTTGGCATTCCGGGGTCCAGGAAAAGTTATTCTTCTTCTTCAACAGTGATAAGAAGCGATGGCTTTTGTCCAAGAAACTCGATATGAATCGGCCTAGAGCAACTATATGCCCGGTTAACCTCTGAATGGCCTTGATGTTGTCCACCACGGTGATGTCTTCTTTGGCTTTGATTTTGTCGGGATTGATTTCAATCCCTCAATTGGATACCATGAAATCAAGAGATTTTCCGGATCCGACCCCGAATGCGCACTTTTTCGGGTTCAGCTTCATATTGTATTTATTTAATATGTCGAAGGTTTCCTGCAAATGTTTCAAATGGTCCTCTGTTCGTAGGGGCTTGACTAACATGTCATCAATATAAACTTCCATTGATTTTTCTATCTGTTCTTCGAACATCCGGTTTACTAGGCATTGATAGGTGGCACATGTGTTCTTTAATTTGAATATCATTTCGTTATAACAATAGGTGCCGAATTTAGTGATAAAGTAAGTCTTTTATTGATCGTTCGGGTCCATTTGAATTTGGTTGTACTCGGAATAGGCATCAAGAAAGCTAAGCTGAGGCCTCCTCTTATGTTTAACTAGGTGGAATTTTGGATCCAACCGCAGCTTCTGAGTGGCTATTTCTGGCGGGATTCCTGTCATGTCAAGATGGGACCAAGTGAAACAATCTATGTTAGCTATAAGAAATTCAATGGGTTTTTTCCTGAGCTCGGGAGTTAACCCCGTGCCCAAGTATACCTTTCGATCGAGTAAGTGTTCAATCAATATGACTTTCTCCAGCTTCTCGACCGGTAATTTGGTGGCATAGGAATCATCAGGAGCTATGAACGATCTAGGAACTCTGTAATAATCCTCCTCGTCTACTCCTCGCTCTGCCGGTTCAGTAGGGACTGGTATAAGTGATTGCTATTTAATTTCTTCCTTCTTGGTCGGCTTCGTATTATTTGATGTCGAGACCAATGGCACCGGGATCACCTCGTCGACTGCGAACATTTCCTTTGTGGTCGGCTGCTCTCCATAGACCGTCTTGTTTCCTCCCGGCGTAGGGAACTTCAGTGCCTTGTGTAAGGTTGAGGGTACCGCCCTCATGTTATGAACCCATGGCCTTTGGAATAGGGCGTTCTACCTCATGTCCCATTTGGTCACGTAGAATTTTGTATCTTGGATCGTCCCGGTAGTGTTCACTGGCACGGTTATGTTACATCTCGTATTTTTTGTACGTTAAAATTTCATCTTCAGTTAATTAACGTAGACTCGGGGATGAGATTTTCTTGAGATTATAAGCATTATGCTATTTCAAATACATGATGAGTAAATTCGTGAAGGAGAGAAGGTAAGCATATAGAAGAAAATGAGTTTCGTTGAAGGTTGCCAATTTGGGATAAAATACGAGCCGAGCGATAATACCCGATATTTATGGACTAGTACCATACATGATGTATAAAGTATATTAAAAATGAGTAGAATTTTAAGTAATGTGAGACAATTTTTAATTATGCGGGTAATTGGTTAATTATCGGATAACGGGACATTACCTAATCACCTAATAAGTGGATAAAGATTTAATAATTCCCATCCCTTACTCCACGTGGCAGCAAGCCACTACTATGGCCTATGACACTTAGTCATAGTGGCTTAGTGTCTATTTAAAGTTACAAGACACTTACGTGTAAGACATTATAAAACTTAGTTTCATAACATTACAAGATTTGGTTTACTTCCTAAAAATCCTATTCAACACATTTCAAAGCAGAATCTGGTTTCATAAAAATTACGTTCAAACTCCATCCAGCAAGATTTCAATAAAACTCTTGCAACCAAACAATTCCAACGAGAATTGTTAGAACCATAGCAACGCAAAATTTTGCGGTTCTAAAAGAGTACGGTGCAATCTTTTCCAAGAATATTATACGGATTTTTTCCTACTCCAGGTATGTTAAGGCTAAGCCCTTCTTTCATTTGGCATGATCCCATAATTACACGAGCTTGATAACGAAGCATAAAAAAAAATTTATATCCTGGAATTTACGTATATTTTTCTAGTTTTGTAAGTTACAATATTCTCTTTATTGGGACTTCATATTCATTTGAGTATTTTCTTTTTCCAGTCAAGAGAGCAGAGAGTCTATATAGAACAACTCAAATTTCAAACCAATCTATATGGCAAAAACTAATGATAAATACTAGTTAATATTTTTACCTGATATATAGCTTGTGTCTCCATGAATTGTACGTCATTCAAAGAAACTTTAAGGAATAAACAGGTATTGCTTGGTCTATTACATTTGGTATGTTTATTATCTTATCAAATCAATTGTGTTTTGTGGTCACTAGAATTCGTTTGAATTACATTGCATTTCCTCAATAAGTGTGCAATACATATTACGTGTACAAATTAGATTTTTATATATCTTCCACACTGTAATAACAATATAGCAAAACATTATTATATAATAAGACATGGCTTATAATACCGAGATTTTGATTAGCAACATGAAGAATTAGCTTCATCATGATACATTAACACATCTATTCCAATTCTACATCTAACCGTCATAAAATATATATATGGATTCTGTTGAGATAAGTAGGATTACTAACCATAGTTAGCTAAGGTGGTTAAGAGGAGCGTTAGCTAACTTATTAGAGTGGTTAGTTAGAAAGTTAGTTAGGAGGACAATATAACATTATTTTTATTACAATCGAGCTATAATCGATGGGCAGGCCCTTATTGGGCAACCTCTGATCAGATGGTAAGTTATATACCGAGCCTACTGTGGTCGAGTGCCTATGAGTGAGCCCAGTTGGTTGAGATACAGAGCCTAGTATGGCCGAGCGCCTATGAGCGAGCCTACTACGGCAGAGCAGTTATATATATATATACCGAACCTTATAGGGCTGGAAAGCTATTTTACTTATTATATTGAGAGAATTGAGTTAGTATCAGCAGGTAAGCATATGTTTAGATTATCAATTCAGTTTCAGCTTTCTGTATACTGCCTTACATACTCGGTATATTATTTTGTACTGATGTCCCTTTCTGGGGAAGCTGCATTTCATGCATGCAGGTTCAGACAGACAGACGGGTAGAACTCCTCAATAGGTGTTGCCCGAGTTCAGCTTTATCGGTAAGCTCCCCATCCTTCGGAGTTGTCGGGTCTAGATGTTTTGTGTACATCTTGTGTATATATGTAGATAGGTTATGGGTAGGTCGGGGCCCTGTTCCGATCATAGTACATCTATCAGTAGAGGCTTGTAGACATATCCTGATAGTTAGTGCAGTATGTTGGGCTTGTAGGCCCTACACACATATTTTGTTGGCTTGTCAATTATAGTGGTTATGACGGCCTTGATGGCCCAGCTTTATGTTGACATTTAGTCAGCGTTAGTCTCTATTCAGTTTTATATTTTTCTTCGCACATTATTTTGTAATGTGGCCCATGGCCAGAGTATGACATTACATATTCAGAGCCTCTTAGTTGCATGTGGTACGCAAGGATAGGTAAGGCACCGGGTGCCGGTCTCGCCCCTAGGCTCGGGGCGTGAGAAAAGTGGCATCAGAGCAGTTCTGTCCTAGGGAGTCTACAAGCCGTCTCTCGTAGAGTCTTGTTTATGGGTGTGTTATGAACCACACTTATAAACAGGAGGCTACAGGATATTTAGGATGGTTACTTTTCTTTCTAATCCAGATTATGCGATAGAACTGAGTCATAAGTATCCACTCCTAATCTTTTCCTTATTTATGTTTTTTTAGTGATGCCTATTACTACTAGACGATAGGCGCATGCCGCTAGAGTAGGTCAGAAGGCTACGAAAGTATTAGAAGGAGATATAAGTTACACTATGGAGTCAGACCCATCGAAGATCATGGGCTCAATTGAGGTGGATCCATCCGATGATCCATATGAGTCATTCTTTCGAGTTGTTTCGACCACTCCGCAGCAGATGAGGTGAGAGGAGTTCCGACCTCACAAAGGCCCTTGGTTTCATTATCACAGCCCGTTGATCAGGGTATGAGGGGAGTGGTGCATGGATTGGCACAACCGGGTTGCCCATAGGCTCAAAACTATATCAGGGTATTTGCGGACACCAGCTCTTCTGAGGTTCCAGATAGTCCATAGTCATGTGTGTCCGTCAATCAAGGTTCGTCTGTGTATGTTATGGGATATGCAGAGGAATAGGATAGTAGTAGGGCCAAGAGGAGGAAGGTAACTGATAAGGATATGGAGATTCCGCTTCGAAGTGTGTCTGATCGATGCTCTCACATAGGACGAGGCAAGGACCCTCTACTGTAGGCTTCCTCCAGATGTCAGTTTTTGGTTGGTGAGCTCCACCTCCTCTTGAAGTATTACCAAGTCAGGGTTATGAATATGTTAGGTTGTTTAAGGAGGACGTAGAGGGCCCTGTCCCGACTTGTATATATTATGGTTATGTTTTCTTAGAGGTTTTGCAGATAGTATCATGTATATAGTTTTTGGTATGACATATCTACGGCCTTGTCAGCAGTTATGTATCCATATAAACCTTTTTCTTGAAGGAGTTCTGCGAGTTAAGTCCTAATATTGTTACGTATATAGCTCCTCAAGAAAGACGGCTAGAAACTTCCTATTAGGAATGGCTTCCTTTTAGGTTGTGTTGTTATAGATCAGACTGTTCTAACAGGGCGGGGGAGACGGATTTCATAGTCAATTCATTAGGGTTGTCACCTTCTACCCGGAAAAGTATCCACTGTTTTCTTTATCTAAGAAGGGTGGTGCCTTAGCTCATGGGTGTACAAACTTTTGGTCATGTGCTATCTGCTTGTCCAAAAGGCCAAGCCAATGTAACCGGAAAGGAAGAGTTTGATCCTAGCTCAGTAGTAGGACCAGTTCCCCCCTCAACTACTTATTGATCAGTTGGTAAACCCCCTTCCCTTCGGTCTAGTAGCTAGTAAGGTAAATCAACCTATTGTATCAACAAGATGTAAGAAGAATAAAATTAGCATATTATGAAAGAAAAAGAATTTATTTTCATCTACCTTTGTCTCAATCATGGGCGATTGAAGCGCGTTGCTAGATCTCTGCTCTAGAAAGCTATACAAGCAACAACGAACATGCTTTGACCGGTAGAACCGGTGAACTACACTTGCTTCTGGATAGATGTGTGGGACAGAGGGCTCGTGGTACCTGCTGCCCACCCTTCATCCTCTTCTTTGAGAGGGATAGCGTATCCACAGAAGAGAGAGTACGGGCCCTTGCCCAACATTTAGTTTAGACGCGGCTCGAATGTTGTGTGGCAGGCGTTGATTGATGGGATAAAAGAAGCATGTATAGATGTGCTTATAATGGCCCGTGATAAGTTTGATAACAAATAAGGATAAGGTACGTGGCACTTGGTTGGGTATAATTTGATGTTATAATGGGTATGGATTGGTTGACTTCTTGTTATGCTAACGTTGATTAAGGATCAATGGTGGTTCGATTCTAAATTCCAAGAGGGCCTGCTTTTGGAATAGAAAGGTAATACGGCATCACCGAGAGGTAGATTTGTTTCCTATCTTACGGCAAGGAGGATGATCAAAAAAGGTTATGGTTATTACTTAGTTCGGGTAGAGACTGTGGAAGTAGAGTTATCAACTGTTCAATGTATCCCTATGGTTAATGAGTTTCCTGATACTTTTTTCGATAAGCTTCCAGGTATTCCCCCAGAGCGAGAGATTGATTTTGGCATCGATTTTCTTCCGGAAACTCAACCAATATCCATCCCTCCGTATAGAATAGCACCTGCCGAATTGAAGGAGTTGAAGGAGCAGTTAAAAGATTTACTGGTAGAAAGGTTTCATCAGGCCCAGTACTTCACATTAGGGTGCACCGGTACTGTTTGTGCAGAAGAAAGACGGCTCACTGAGGATATGTATCGATTATAGGCAGCTGAACAAGGTAACTATCAAGAATAAGTATCCACTTCCAAGGATCGATGACCTGTTTGATCAGTTGCAGGGGGCTAGATGCTTTTCAAAGATAGATTTGAGGTCGGGATACCACCAGGTCAGAGTTCGGGAGAAAGACATTCCCAAGACAGCCTTCAGGACCCGATATGGCCACTTCGAGTTCCTTGTCATGTCCTTCGGGTTAACGAACGCACCTGCCATATTTATGGACTTGATGAACAGCCTATTTCGACCATATTTAGATCTATTCGTGATAGTCTTTTTTGATGATATTCTGGTTTATTCACGTTCAGAGGATGAGCATGTGGACCACCTACGAGCGGTACTCCAAACCCTCCGTGATAATAAATTGTATGTTAAGTTTTTTAAATGTGGGTTTTGGTTGAAGTCTGTAGCATTCTTGGGGCACATTGTATCTGATGGAGGTATAAAGGTAGACACTCGGAAGATTGAGGCTATGAAATCCTGGCCTAGACCTACCACTCTGACAGAGACTCGTAGTTTTCTAGGCTTAGCAGGATACTACCGGAGGTTCATAAAGGGTTTTTCTTCTCTTTCAGCACCATTAAGGAAGTTGACGCAGTAAGCGACTAAGTTTCAGTGGACAGAGGCTTGCGAGCAGAGTTTTCAAGAGCTTAAGAACAAGTTGACCTCAGCGCCAGTTCTAGCACTTCCAGAGGGTCCAGATGGTATGCTATGTATTGTGATGCCTCAGGTGTTGGGTTAGGGTGTGTTCTGATGCAACATGGGAAGGTAATTACGTATGCTTCAAGGCAGTTAAGGAAGTACGAGAGGAATTATCTAACCCACAACCTCGAGTTAACTGCGGTTGTCCATGCGCTTAAGATATGACGGCATTATTTATATGGTGTTCATATTGATATATTTATAGATCATAAGAGCCTGCAATATATCTTCAAGCAAAAAGAGTTGAATTTGCGACAGAGGCGATGACTTGAGTTATTAAAAGATTACGATGTTAACATTCTCTACCACCCAGGGAAAGCTAATGTGGTAGCAGATGCCTTAAGTCACCGATCTATGGGTAGCTTAGCACATGTAGAGACCGAAAAAAGACAATTAACTAGAGAGATTCATCAATTGGCTTGTTTGGGGGTTCAGTTAGTAGACTATGGAAATGGTGGAGTTGTACTCCAAAATACTGCAAAATCATCTCTCATAGCTGAAGTAAAGGAGAAGCAGTACGAGGACCCAGAGTTGGTCGAGTTGAGAGAGCGAGTTCCGCAGCAGAAGAAGCCGTTGTTAGAACTCAAGGGAGATTGGGTTCTCAGATACATGGGTCGTTTGTGTGTTCCAGATATAGCAGGGCTACGAGACAGGATTATGTCAGAGGCACATTATTCGTGGTACTCCATTCACCCTGGGTCGACGAAGATGTATCATGATGTTAAGGATGTGTATTGGTGGAATGATATGAAGAAGAACATTGCTGAGTATGTCGCTCAGTGTCCTAGTTGCCAGCAAGTAAAGATAGAGCACCAGAAGCCCGGAGGGCTAATGCAGACTATAGAGATCCTGACATGAAAATGGGAGGCGATAAACATGGACTTTATCATGGGTTTACCTCGTTCTTATCGTAAGTTCGATTCCATATGGGTGATAGTCGAAAGGCTCACAAAATCAGCTTGTTTCCTACCGGTCAGATCCACATATACAGCAGAAGATTATGCAAAATTATATATTAAGGAGATAGTGCGACTACACGGAGTACAAATATCTATTATATCTGACAGTGGGGCCCAATTTACAGCACATTTTTGGAGGTCATTTAATAAGGGTCTAGGGACTCAGGTGAATCTCAGCACAACTTTTCATCCGCAGACTGATGGACAAGCCGAGCGCACAATTCAGATGCTCGAGGATATGTTACGAGCATGTGTATTGGATTTTAAAAAAAGTTGGGATGAACATCTACCTCTTATCGAGTTTACATATAATAACAGTTACCACTCCAGTATCCAGATGGCTCCGTACGAGGCTTTGTATGGGCGTAAGTGCAGATCTCCTATAGGGTGGTTTGATGTTGGAGAATCTGGATTACATGGGCCAGACTTTGTTTAGTAGGCCATAGAAAAAGTAAAGCTCATCCGGGAGCGACTGTTGACAGCTCAGAGTCATCAGAAGTTATATTCTGATGTGCGACGATGAGATTTAGAGTTCGGGGTTAATGACTGGGTATTCTTAAAGGTGTCACCTATGAAGGGTGTGATGAGGTTTGGCAAGAAAGGCAAGCTTATCCCACGGTATATTGGACCTTATAGGATCATTCGAAGAATGGGCCAAGTAGCTTATGAGTTAGAATTTCCCTCGGAATTAGAGTCTGTCTATCCGATTTTTCACGTATCTATGTTACGAAAGTGCATTGGCGATCCTACCCGAGTGGTGCCCACAGATGATGTACAGATTACAGAGGACTTGCCATACGAGAAAGTGCTGGTTTCCATCCTAGACCGATAAATACGCAAGCTACGGAATAAGAGGTAGCCTGCGTGAAGGCCTTATTGAGAAGCAAGAATGTGGAAGAGATGACGTGGGAAGCGGAGGAAGAAATGAAGTCTAAATATCCCCACCTATTTCAAACTGAAGATATGACTCAAGATGGGATACCTCATCACAGCCCTATTCAGGCCAGTAGGTCCTCAGGTAAGCTTTTGTTTTTGATGTTCCAAATTTATAATAGACAACTATGTGGTACCAAGTGTGACATGTATAGTATACTTTCTGGCTGTGCGCACGGTGGTTTTAGTCTAGTGTACGGAGGAGACTCTGGCAAAACTTTTCCCAAAGTATCTAAGAGTAGACATTCGAGGATGAATGTTTCTAAGGGGGAAGGATGTTACATATCGCATTTTTCGTACGTTAAAGTTTCGTCTTCAATTAATTAACGTAGACTCGGGGATGAGATTTTCTTGAGATTATAAGCATTATGCTCTTTCAAATACATGATGAGTAAATTCATGAAGGAGAGAAGGTAAGCAAATAGAAGAAAATGAGTTTCGTTGAAGGTTGTCGATTTGGGATAAAATACGGGTCGAGCGATAATACCTAATATTTATCGACTAGTATCATACAAGGTACCATATGACCATGGTAGTATCATGTATAAAGTATTTTTAAAATGAGTAGAATTTTAAGTAATGTGAGACAATTCTTAATTATGCGGGTAATTAGTTAATTACCGGATAACGGGACATTACCTAATCACCTAATAAGTGGATAAAGATTTAACAATTCCCACCCCACCTCCACGTGGAAGCAAGCCATTACTATGGCCTATGACACGTAGTCATAGTGGCTTAGTGTCTATTTAAAGTTACAAGACACTTACGTGTTAGTGTAAGACATTATAACACTTAGTTTCATAACATTACAAGATTTGGTTTTCTTCCTAAAATTCCTATTCAACACATTTCAAACCAGAATTTGGTTTCATAAACATTACGTTCAAACTCCATCCAGCAAGATTTCAATAAAATTCTTGCACCCAAACAATTCCAACGAGAATTGTTAGAACCATAGCAACGCAAAATTTTGCGGTTCTAAAAGAGTACGGTGCAATCTTTTCCAAGAATATTATACGAATCTTTTCCTACTCCAGGTATGTTAAGGCTAAGCCCTTCTTTCATTTGACATGATCCCATAATTACACGAGTTTGATAATGAAGCTTAAAGAAAAATTCATATCCCGGAATTTACGTATATTTTTCTAGTTTTGTAAGTTACAATATTCTCTTTATCGGGACTTCATATTCATTTGAGTATTTTCTTTTTCCAGTTAAGAGAGCAGAGAGTCTATATAGAACAACTCAAATTTCAAACCAATCTATATGGCAAAAACTAATGATAAATACTAGTCAATATTTTTACCTGATATATAGCTTGTGTCTCCATGAATTGTACGTCATTCAAAGAAACTTTAAGGAATAAGCAGGTATTGCTTGGTCTATTACATTTGGTATGTTTATTATCTTATCAAATTAATTATGTTTTGTGGTCACTAGAATTCGTTTGAATTACATTGCATTTCCTCAATAAGTGTGCAATACATATTACGTGTACAAATTAGATTTTTATATATCTTCCACACTGTAATAACAATATAGCAAACGTTATTATATAATAATACATGGCTTATAATACCGAGATTGTGATTAGAAACATGAAGAACTAGCTTCATCATGATACATTAACACATCTATTCCAATTCTACATCTAACCGTCATAAAATATATATGGATTTTGTTGAGATAAGTAGGATTACTAACCATAGTTAGCTAAGGTGGTTAAGAGGAGCATTAGCTAACTTATTAGAGTGGTTAGTTAGAAAGTTAATTAGGAGGACAGTATTATATTATTTTCATTACAATCGAGCTATAATCGATGGGCAGGCCCCTATTGGGCAACTTCTGATCAGATGGTAAATTATATACCGAGCCTACTGTGGCCGAGTGCCTATGAGTGAGCCCAGTTGGTTGAGATACAGAGCCTAGTATGGTAGAGCGCCTATGAGCGAGAATACTATATATATATATATATATATATATATATACCGAACCTTGTTGGGCCAGACAACTATTTTACTTATTATATTGAGAGAATTGAGTCAGTATCAGCAGGTAAGCAAATATTTAGATTATCAGTTCAGTTTCAGCTTTCTGTATACTGTCTTACATACTCGTTACATTATTTCGTACTGACGTCCCTTTCTGGGGACGCTGCATTTCATGCGTACAGGTTCAGACAGACAGACGGGTAGACCTCCTCAGTGGGTGCTGAGGAGGTTGCCCGAGTTCAGCTTTATCGGAAAGCTCCCCATCCTTCGGAGTTGCCGGGTCTAGAAGTTTTGTGTAAATCTTGTGTGTGTGTATATATATATATATATATATATATATATATATATATATATATATATATATATATATATATATATATAGATATATATATGGGTAGGTCGGGGCCCTATTCCAATCACAGTACATCTATCAGTAGAGGTTTGTCGACATATCCTGTCAGTTAGTGCAGTATGTTGGGCTTGTAGACCCTGCACGCATACTTTGTTGGCTTGTCAGTTATAGTGGTTATGACGGCTTTGTCGGCCCAGCTTTATGTTGACATTTAGTCAGCGTTAGTCTCTATTCAATTTTATATTTTGCTTCGCACATTATCTTGTAATGTGGCCCATGGCGAGAGTATGACATTACATATTCAAAGCCTCTTAGTCGCATGTGGTACGCAATGATAGGTAAGGCACCGGGTGCCGGTCTAGCCCCCAGGCTCGGGGCGTGACGGGTTATTTCTCCTTTAGTAGTTTTGCATGCCATGTTAAATCTGTTCAACACTCGGACTGTCGGCACTATTTGGCCTTGTAACCCTAACTACTCTACAACCCTCGATCTGATGATATTGGCCGAGCTACCTAGATCAATCAACAAATGTTTAACTCGAGATTTATTGGTAAGTACGGAAATTACCAGTGCATCATTATAAGGTTGTACGATGCCCTCGGCATTCTTGTCGCCGAATGAAATGGTTCCCTCCGGGACGTAATCTCGGGTGGCCTTTTCCCTCGTGATGGATACTTTAGTGCACTTTATCATTTTCCCCTGAGAGACATCGACCCCTCTAATGATCATGTCGATGACGTGCTAAGGTTCTTTTTGTTCAGTCTATTTGTTGGAGTCTCTATTTCTGAAGTGGTTTTAGGCTTGATCACTCAGAAATTCTCGAAGGTTCCCGTTGTTAAACAACCGGGCAACTTCTTCTCTCAATTGTCGGCAATCCTCGGTCATGTGGCCATGAGTATCATGATACTTATACATCAGGTTAAGATCTCTCTAGGTAGGGTCAGAATGCAATGGTCGAGGCCACTTGGTTTCCTTGATGTGCCTAGTGGCTGATACGATGCTGGTGCATCAACGTTAAAGTTATACTATGATAATCTTGGTGCTTCCTTTCCCCCGAGTGGCCTGTCTAAATCATTTTTGCTCATCAGACCTCGGCTATTGGGCCCTCAATCGCTTTTCTTTTCGTTCCTTGTAGAGTTGCGCCCGGACCTATTTCCTCTTTGATTTGCGCTGTATAGTTGATACCGATTTTGTACCGGCCTTGATTCATGATCGACGACTCTCTTAGACCTGTCGTCGGTTCTGATGGTATAAACGGACCCAGAATGGGCTTCGAGTTAGTCTTCCTCGACTCTCCAAGTTACCGCCGGGTACTCAACCAAATTTTGTTTTAGCTACTGCGATGCCAAGGAGCTTCAGGGGTTAAGTCCTTGAGTGAATACTTGAACGAACTAATCATCTGCAACCGGAGGCAAGTCCATCTGCTCCATTTGAAACCTTGACACGAACTCCCTGAGTATCTTGTTGTCTCTTTGCTTAACCTTAAAAATGTCCAATTTTCTGGTCTCGAACTTGATAGCCCCAGCATGAGCCTTCACAAAAGCATATGCGAGCATAGCGAACAAGTCAATGGAATTTGGGGGCAAGTTACGGTACTATATCATCACTCCATTTGACAGAGTTTCCCCAAACTTCTTTAGTAACACCGACTCGATTACATCGTCTTCCAAGTCGTTGCCTTTGATGACGCATGTATAGGATGTCACATGCTCATTCAGATCCGAGGTTCCGGTATATTTTGAAATATTGGGCATACGAAACCTCTTCAGGATTGGCTTTGGTGCCGTTCTTGGAGGGAAAGGCTTTTGGACAAATTTCCTGAAATCTAGTCCTTTCAATATCGGGGGTGCTTCCGAAATTTGATCGATCCTGGATTTATATGTCTCTGCCTTCTTGTCGTTTGCCTTAATTTTCTTTTCACCTGATTCCACCCATTTCATTAATGCTTCAAGAATTTTCACTATTTCGGGACTGACATCGGACTCAGCTTCACCCGATCTTTCGGTGATCTGCTCATTTCTTCGAGTGTTTTCCCGGGACAGTTCGGGCTCAACTCTGTTGCGGGCGCGACTTTAATTTTGTAGCTGCACTATCGCCGCCTGTTGAGCTTGCAACATTTTGAAGATCAACGTAGGCTAACCTCGTCGCCTTCGCCTTTGGGCGCTCCTCAAGTCGTTGGTCAGGCTCCTCCGCGAACGCTGTTCTCTGGATATGTTGGCAGGTTTGCGTCGATGGCCACCTGCAAGTTAGCATCGACTAGCCTGCAACTGGACTTTGTTGGGATCAGCATGGGGCACCTCGTTGCTGCACCAGATTGTTGTTTTTGCCATGATGGCCAGACTCAACCTCAACATTCAAGTGAGTAGAATGAGAATTTGACATTTTTAAGCTGACCTGAAATTGAGACCTTAAAGAACAAGTGTAAAATAAAGTATGTTATGGAGATTTGTATCAAACCACCACTATTATCCTTAGCCCCATGGTGGGCGCCAAACTGTTTACCCTTAAAACGGATAACAATTGAATTTATACACGATTTTAAGGATATGTGGATAAATTCAACACAAATAATCAAGAATGTTAGATAAACGAGTTAAAGACAAAGGAATAATCAAACCAATTGTGATGTTAAGGCGGGGCTCGGATTAAAGCTGGAAAATAGTTCTGCCCTCGACCGGACCCTCAATTCGAAGCCACTTTCGTGTAAAGAACGACTATAAAATAAGAACTTTTCAATAGCTAGAGAGCAGAAAAATGAATTTGTATTGCCTTGGTTTATGTGTTACAATGTGTGTTATTAAATAAAAAGTTTCCCCTTTATAAAGTAGGAGAGTTTCATCCATAGTACAATTCTAAAAAAATGTTAAAATCCTCATTTCTCGTCAATTACTGATCCGCTATCGACATCGAGCGAGATTCGCGCAGTGATATTCGGTGGGGTGCGGATATCACGGCCCCCGGTTAGTCATGTGCAACCGTTGCCATGCTTTCCGAGGTCTCGGAGCTCATTCTAGGTTCGGGGAATGTTGTCTTATCAGGCCCGGAGGCGAGCACTCCATTCGGGCCTCGGTACGAGAAGTTCCCAACTTCGATTCCGATCCCATGTAGTCTTATCCTCGCTTCGTCTGACCCACCGTGAAATCGGGGTATGCGGTAGCCCCAGTTTCACCCGTATACAAAATTATGTAATGAGATTGGTTATATTAAAAAAGTCCTAGATCTATCATTTGGATGTGAGTTATCTCTTTGAGTTTTCTTCTAATATTGTTCACTTATAATAAAAAATATTGTTATGTACTAGTTAGTATCATGATAATTTTTTTATTTACACCAAACTGCAAGTGAACTTTGTAGAAAAGAGAACTTGTAAGACAGTATATGGACTAAACGACTAACTCAGCGAAAGCTAATTTCATATTTCATGTGAATTAATTAATTGATTTTAGTGAGACTTGATTGTCCTAAAAAGGAACGTGCCCACAAAATACAATCAAATATTGTCTATAAATTTAAACAACTGATCGCACTATTAAAACTATAACCATATAACTCGGCTAGAGATTCAAAAGATGAGTGATATCATTCTTTATTATCTAGTCATATCTACCCATACTATTGCATGGTCAATGGAAAATAAAGAAAACTTATGACGAATGTGCAGTTAACCAATCTACTTTTAACACAATACAACCTGGTTGTTATAACTTTTCATTATTTAGTCTTTAAATACAAAGGGAGTCTTGGCGTAACTAGTAACATTGTTGACGTGTGATCAGGAGGCCGGTCACGAGTTCAAGCCGTAAAAACATCTTCTTGCAGAAATGCAGGGTAATGTTGTGTACTATAGACCATTGTGGTCCGACCCTTCTCCGGACCCTGCGCATAGCTGGAGCTTAGTACACCGGACTGCCCTCTAGTCTTTAATATTTATATATACATAATCAAGCAGTAATATTTATAATTAATTGAAAAGTGTATGACGTGGAAAAGTTTAGACTTGCGCATCAAATAATGTTTTCTTGGGAAGAATCTGCTGGAAAAATCTTCCTCAACAATGGAGAAGATTCATATCAAAGATATTTCCAACAATTAGTCAAATCAAGACTGTCAACAAACATAATATAATAAGTTGCTTTTAAGTTTGTTATAAAAATCCTTGGATTTTGTCCAATTAACGACATGTATCAATCATGCAATGACACGCAGGCTTCTTTAATTACTAATTACCTAACTACTGTATATGCTTTTTTCATCTGTCACTTCCAAAAATTATGTTAATCCCCTTCCTTAATTAGAAAAAAGACGCCTAAAGTATAATCTATGTAAATGCTGATTTGGGGTTTTCATTATGTGATTTGGTCAAAAGTCATTGATAATTGTATGTAATAGGTGAAGATGGACCGACCTATTTGAATGTATCGTGCACCAAGATTTTCAACAAATCAAAACTGATTTTGTCATTTTGCTTTTCCGTAATGTTGACGTTTATCGTTATTTGGTTCTTTATTATGAGTTTCTTAATCAAGATCAAGACCTATACAAATAAAAAAATGGGAAGAACAGTGAAACTTCATATTCTTGTTTAACCTTTGAGGGAGAAGCTATTTGAGACTAGCACCTGAATTTGTTTAACCTTTGAGGGAGAAGCTATTTGAGACTAGCACCTGAATGTTTGTTTCTCTACCTTCCTGCTTGCTAATACTACCAGAAAATCACCTTTTTCCCTACCGCTAACAGGTGGTTGATTTTTATTGGTAAATCAAAAAAAAAATTGTCACGGAAAACTAGATCGAAACTTTATAAGTAATTATTCGCATACAGTATTTATATCAGTCAAACCAATAAACATAAAATACATATCTTTCACACATATTTATTACGTAAATCATGATTAAGTAGTATGTATTTTAACATTAATTTTATAACCCCTAAGATTAAGTTTCATGATTTAGTGTAAACTTGGAATGCGGGAAAGTTCATCTTTTCTAGAAGTAAACCTTGAGGAAAAGGACAAATCCTCAAATTTTTACGAAATAAAAGTTGTCTATTAACAAAAGGATCCATTTGATACATGTAAGTAAAAAGCTTCTGCATTCATAAGAAAAAGGATCTACAGTTTGGTCTAATAAATTTAACAACAACATACCCAGTATTATCCCACACCATGGGGTGTAGGGAGGGAAGTGTGTACGCAGACCTTACCCCTACCTTGTGAGAATTGAGAGGCTGTTTTCAATAGACCATCGACTCGGAAAAGTATAAGCACCACATTAATTAAAATATAGACAGTACCAAAAAGTCATATAAAAGTAAAATAAAAACAACAAGATAGTAAGGTGATCAACAATGAAAGAAAACAATTGTTAGTCATAAAAACCTACTACCAGCAGAAAGCGAGACTACGTGCCAATCCTACTGTTATGAACATTCTAGACTACCTACTTTACTTCCCTAATTCTCGACCTGCATACCTTCCTATCAAGGGTCATGTCCTCGGTCATCTAAAGTTGTGCCATGTCTTGCCTAATAACCTCTCCCCACCTCTTATTTGGCCTACCTCTACCTCTCCGTAGTCTCTCCAATGTTAACCTCTCACATCTGCTCATCGGGGCGTTTGTGCTCCCCCTCCTCACATGCCCAAACTACCTAAGTCGCGCTTCCCGCATCTTGTCCTCAATAGGGGCCACACTCACCTTGTCGCGAATAACCTCATTTCTGATCCTATCTAACCTGGTGTGCCCACACATCCATCGCAACATCCTCATCTCTGCTACCTTCATCTTCTGGACATGGGCGATCTTGACTGGCCAACACTCCGCCCCATACAACATCGTTGATCTGACCACCACTCTGTAGAACTTACCCTTAAGTTTTAGTGACACCTTCTTATCACACAAAACACCGGAAAGCGAGTCTCCATTTCATCCATCCCGCCCCAATACGATGTGTGACATCTTCATCAATCTCCCCATCCCCCTGAATAATAGACCCAAGGTACTTAAAACTCCCTCTCCTAGGGATGGCCTGTGAGTCCAGCCTCACCTCCCCTTCTCCTCTTTGAGTCTCGCCACTAAACTTACACTCCAAGTATTCTGTCTTGGTCCTGCTCAACTTGAAATCTTTAGATTCTAGGGTCTGCCTCCATACCTCTAAATGCGCGTTCACCCCGTCTCGCGTCTCGTCAATCAATACAATATCATCTACAAATAGCATGCACCACGATACCTTTCCTTGGATGTGGCGCATCAGTACGTCCATCACCAGAGCAAACAAAAAAGGGGTGAGTGCCGACCCTTGATGCAACCCCATCATAACGGGAAAATAGTCCGAGTTCCCACCCACCGTCCTCACACGGGTCTTTACTCCATCATACATGTCCTTAATCAACCTAACGTAGGCAACAGGTACCTCTCTAGCCTCCAAACATCTTCACAAACCTCCATTGGAACTTTATCGTACGCCTTTTCTAAGCCGATGAACACCATATGCAAGTTCTTCTTTTTCTCCCTATACTGCTCCATCAATCTCCTAACAAGGTGGATGGCTTCTGTAGTCGAACGACCCGGCATAAACCCAAACTGGTCTAATAAATTGAACAATTACACAAATTCTTGTTCTGAAATTTTTCATTTTATCATTGAGAATTTTCTTTACCTTAATTATCACCGGGTATAACCTATGCAAAGTGAGCGAAATAGCATCTTAAAAGTAGAGATCTGCAAGCAGATTCGCTTTTCAGAACTTAAATGAACTTAGAAGGCATATATTAAACATCAAAAACATTCTTTCATTTAATAAGAAGGCGAAAGTATATAATTTGGTATAGTTTAGAGAAGAATTAACCCAAATAGCCGCTCACCCAATCACTTAAATTATAAATAGTCGGTGGAGGTATAATATATATATAATTTATGTATTATATGTGTATAATTATGTATAATCAATATATAAACTATGTACATGGCTATAAAAAGTAAATAATAAATATGAACGGCTATTTGTGTAAGGATCGACAAATTTGAACATTTTTCCTTCATTTAATTGTTTTGACCTTCAAGGACCATAGTAAAGAAAAAAGAGAAACTACCTGCTTTGATAACCCAAAATAAAATACATTATTAATATTAGCCCAACTTATAATATGCTACCATATTTGGCCCTAAATTTATAGTTTAGGGCCAAATCTGATGCTATTTTATAAGTGGGACTATTATTGATAATATTTTTTTCGTTTTTTGTACTTTTCTTCCCATAGTAAGCTTGTTAATACCCAGAATACCTATGTAAAAATTGCATGGGCGCCCTATTTGGTCGCCCCTTTTAAACATGTACCTGCTTTATTTTTCTGTTTGCATCCGTACCTGTTTTTTGTTAAAAGCCTTTTAAAAAGATGATTTTGCCCTTCTTTATTAAAGACTACTTTCTCTCCAAGTATACGCCAGTCTACTGTCTCTGTCTCTCTCTCTCGTTCTTCGCGTTTTTGATTTGTTCTTCTCTAAAATCAAACGGTTTTCATCATTCTTCTTGATTTTTTAACTGTTTGTTCCCCAATAACATTACGTATAATCACAGGTACATTGCATTAACTTTCTGGGTTTTATTTTAGTATTATTTTTATGATTTAATTTCTAGTTAAAATAGTTTTTTAGGGTTTACTTTGATTAGTGAATTAGTTTTCTAGGTTTTACTTTTACGATTGTGTTTTTAGGTTTTTTGAACGTGTGTTTGTGTATTTGATGAAAATTCTATAAATTCTTCAGTGATTTTTGGAGACGTCGAAATTTTTAAAAATTTTGAGAGTTAAATAGATGATACTATTAAAGTGTGAAATTTATAATACTTCAAGGATAACTTATTTCTAGGAGCTGAAGTTTTGTTTTGTGTTTTGTGTTTTTGTTATATTTTTTATGAACTTCAGCATTATTTGAAGTTGAATTTGTGTTCTGTTTTTGTAAAAACTACAGCATGTTTTTGCTAAAGTTTTTGTTTTGTAACTGGTGAGGAGCTGAAGTTTTATTTTGTATTTACTGAACTTCAGTATTTAGGAGCTGAAGTTTTTGTTTTATATTTGCTGAACTTCAGCCTTCTTAGAGCTGAAGTTTTAACTAATTTTTTTGATAATGTTCTGACGTTATTTTTCCTATCTTTTATTTTTTTTGAACAGATAGCATCTACGAAATCCAAATCACCTACAAATCCTAAAGATCCTAAAGCACGTAAAGAACGTAGAATACGCAAAGGTCCTTCAGTCCCTGTTGCTCTACCTACAAAATCAGGGGAGAGGTATTATGAGTTTCGAGATTGGTTTAACTCTCGTGCTTACTAGAAGGGGAACCGCGATTTGAAGTGTTTAATTATAACTTTCTTGACTCCTGCACAACAGGATAAGCTGAATAATGGTACATTTCGGTATATTATGGCTATGAAGAATTTCCAATGCAGCATGAAGTTGGTTCATTGTTTGATTATTTCTCGTATATTCACCAAAGATCGAGACTCCGTTAGTTTCAAGATTTTTGGCCATGATGTATCGTTCAGCCTTGAATACTTTCACATTATGTGCGGTTTGAGGATCACGACACATAATATTGAAAAACCAAGTAAACGAGAGAGCAAGATTCTGAAGCGCTATTTTGGAAAGTCTAAGGGTGTGACCTTGAAGGACATTCGAGATTATATGACCCGGAAATAAAATTAAAAAGGATGATGTGAATTTCAAACACGTATGTGAAAGTGATGAGGATGTTGTGAAGCTTATGAAAATTCTTGTTGTGGAGTCTATTTTATTTGGAAAAAAGAATGAATCAACCATACTGGAGGAGTATGCAGCTATTGTTGGAGACGATAAGGCTTGTACTGATTATCCTTGGGGTAATGCATCTTATGAGAAGCTCATTACCTCAATGAAACATGCATTGGACAACCAAGACAAATATAATTCAACTGAGTATACTGTTGGTGGATTTCCATTTTCATTATGTGTTTGGTTCTATGAGCGCTTCCCAAATATTCGGGAGAAGTATTTAAAAGAGCACGACTTCCTTGATTCCCCTAAAGGTTCCCAGGATGTTACGTTATGTATCTTTGGAAGAGCCTAAATATAAAGAACTTCATGAGGATTACTTCAGTAATCATGGTGTAAGTTAATATTTTTTTATTTTTGTAGTTGTGTTAATATGTTGACGTATCAGTTTTATTTTATTTTCATAATATACTTTTTTGTATTAAACAGAAATATCGGACATTTAGGATATTGGATATAATTCCTACCAAAGAGGAATTGAATTCAATGCCTTTAATTGAACAATTACCATACAACCGGATTCGTTCAAAGGTACTTAATTCGGTTCCTTCAACTGGTGAATCACCACGTATTCAGAGTCGATCAAAAGAATCCAATCGAACTCCTGTAATTAGCCAATCACCTTGTACCCAGAGTCGTTCTAATCGTTCTACAACAACGTTTGACAATGAATTAGTCAACATAATATGTCGTGTAAGTTTTAGGTTGAAGTTTTTGTTTTTGTGTTTTGCAAAGCTACAACATGTTTTAGCTGAAATTTTTGTTCTGTTTGTGGTGAACTTCAGCATTCTAGTAGCTGAAGTTGTGTTCTGTATTTGCTAAACTTTAGCATGTTTTAGCTGAATTTTTGTTCTGTTTGTGAATAATTTTAGCATTCTAGTAGCTGAAGTTGTGTTCTGTATTTGCTGAACTTCAGCATTCTTTAGACCTGAAGTTTTGTTTTGTGTCTCTATATTAGAGGGTAACGATGGAGGTTAAAAGACATGCAGAAGAAGAAAGACGTATGATTGCGAAAGAAGTTGTTGAGGAGTTTCAACGAGATGAGCGATTTGCTATTGTGGATGAGGTTTTGATAAAAATCAAGGTAAACTTATTTATAGAGAAGTCTTTTTTTCTGCTAATGTTATTCAGATTAATCATTGTTAGTAATTTTTTTTATGGGAATATTTTGATGAGAAGTTTGATAAGTTGTTTAAGATTATCGATAAATCAAAAGGAATGGACGATGGCGATGCAGATTTTGATTTGATGAACTATCGACAATATGATAGGATGAACGAATCGTTCGAACCTCTATCAGATATTAATGCTGCTCATGATCGACTGCATAAAGTCGCAGATAAAAATGTAACAGGTGAGGAAGCGGCTCTTGAAGGCGATGGTCAAGTATTCGAGGAAGTTCAACGTATTGAAGAACAAGTTGAAGAGGAATGTTCCAGTGTTGATAGACTGAGCAAAGATGAATATGATGAACAATTATCAACCGAGAATGTAGGAAGCAAGAAAGGTGCAGATGATGAAGTTTTCGATACTGAAGAACATGCGCCGAGTTGTACTTTGGGTAATGATATTGCAAAAGGAAATGTGTGTAGCGATGGAGATCATGAACCTGTTGGTACTCAAGAACTGACATCGAGTGATTTGTGTACCACTATTAGGAAAGGCAATCCGTTTGCGGACACAATAGCTATTTGCCAAGAAATTTTAGGTGTAGAGACAGAAAGTTTTCACTACAGGTATAAATATTTTCTATGTATAAATATGCAGTGGAAGTTGTAAATAGTGGTGCTTCAATTGATACAACTCAAAAACTCTCTGATGATGCTGCATTGCATGAAGATAGAGTTGAGAAAATTCTTCTAGAGAACACTCCAATGCTCCTCGACGTTGCTGGACAATTGAATGAAGCTGGAGCTGCTGAGATCGACAAAGGCATGCAGTCTGGCGAAACCACAGTGGAAGAAAAATGTCAAGGTATTCTATAGATCATGAATTTATTACATTTGATCCAAATATATATTTTCAGTTTGAAATTTTACATACTTTCTTTTCTTTTTTATGTTTTTTTTATGATTATTCAGAAAGACTCAATGAAGCTGAAAAAGAAATTGGTGAGCTCATTCGGCTATATGAAAAAGGAGAAATACATCTATTCACACATATTGGCTCACAGACAAGTGTAAAGTGTGTTTGTATTATTTTTAAAATTTAGTCAGTGTTATTTAGTATATTTATTTTTGCATGAAGATATAGGCGTATCTGAAGGTGATGGAAGTGGATCCGTTGGAATGCAAACACCATCTGTGTCGCAACACTTAGACTAGGTAGTTATTTTCTGTAATTCGATTACAAGGTGTTTTGTTGCCTAATGTGTGTTTTGTATCAGTTGTATTTATGTACATATTTTTCTTGCTTTTACAGATCTCATCTGATGCATCACAACTTCTTCCAAATCCTAAGAGGAGGAAGATGTCCAGTTCTCCTAATATTTTGTGTGATACCAGTGATATCCCCAACTTCAAGTTATGTTCATTTTCGCTGGGTAGTACAGAAGGGACTGGTTCAGAAGGTAATTTTGTTGCTGTTGTTGTTGGTGAAGAGAGACAAGAACATCGTGAACAGTAGGGAGTTGGTCAAGTATCTGCCACCGTGGCTGTGGAATTTCCCCTGCTGTTGAACCGTAACAGTTAGTTGTAACTGAACAGCAGGAAGAGCAAGCAAAAAGAAAACCAGACAAAATAGGAAAAAGGATTTGTATGGAGAGTATTTAGTTGAAATCTCCTTACGTCGTTCCTAAACAAAAGCGAATGGGGCAAGATTGGAAAGTAGGAAAAACTACACGAAGGTGTCCCTTCCATTATGTTAATCAAGACAGTGCATTGATGCAAAGATTTACAGACTGGTTGAAGACGGATGCCAGTGAACATAATTCCAAGCCATTCAGATTAGCTAGAATTGATATTCCAAAGTCATTCTTTACTGAACTTGTGGATCCTACCTCTGATCTTTCGGATGAAGTAAGTTATTAAGTTTGTTTTTTGAATTGGTTTTCAACTGTATTTTCCAAAACTTCAGCTTATTTTTGTTTCAAAGTTTTTGTACTATAATTTAGTAAACTTTAATTTTATGCATGGTAAAATTGCTGAAGTTGTTTAGCTTATTTGCTAAAACTTCAGACTAAACTTGCTGAAATTTTTGACATGCAGTCTCTAGTTTTTTTCTAAACTTTAAATCAAACAAGCTGAAGTTTTTTAGGTTACTTCCTAACACTTCATACTGAATATGCTTAAGTTTTTGTCATGCAGTTTGTAGTTTTGTAATGCGTTTTTTCTAAACTTCATACTTATGCATGCTGAAGTTTTTTATTTCACATATTTTCTTTAGTTGTTGTTCATTTACAGCATATTGAAGTGGACGTATATTTCTTGCGCAAAAAATATTGCTATCACCTTCCAAGTTATCCAAAATCAAGATATGCAGGAACAAATTTAATTTTTGATCAGTATATGACTATGTTGGCTAGTGTTCATCCTTCAAATGAATAGAAGGAGAAAATTAGAATAAGGAAGGAAAAGAGAATGGAGGATAAAAAACAATGGAAGGGAAAAAGAGCAAATCAAAGAGAAAGAGGACTGCCAAAAAACAGGAATGTGAGGATTATGAAGAAGAAGAAGAAGTGGAGATTGAGCATCTTACTAAGTTTACTTGGCTTATTGAAGAATCAACTGGTGAAAAGGTGGCCAACTACGTAATAGGCATTGACCTTTCATGTGGTATCATATGGGCATCTGCCGAAAAAGTATTCTTTCCATTTCGACTTAAACCAAGGTCGGGCCAGAGATCTACGCATTACTCTTTTGGAATTCTGTACTTTAAAGATAAAACTATATATGTGTATGATTCCATGAGCAACACACCATATGAGCGTGCGTTTGAACATGTCCAAAATTATGCCCGGTTGATCCCACACTGTATCAAATGCTTGGACTTTGGCACACACAATAAAATTTATGGGAAAAATCTTGTGGAAAAATTTGTAATTAAGTGGATGAACACACCCATACAGAATAACAAGTACGTGTTTGGCATATGTTTACCATGCATCTTATGTTTATTGTTTTTTCTTCTTGTGTTAACTATTCTTCAATTCTTTTTCATGTCCTTTTTGTAGTGTTGCTTGTGGTATATTTTCTCTTAAGTTCCTTGATATGCGATTGAAGCAAGAAGATGTCTTCAAATTCAATCAAAGTCATGCGTTGATATTCAGGAGAGAATTGGCTGCAAATCTTTGGGCTCATGGAAAGTGAAAACAAGATAGCGGTTATGAAACTCCAGAAGAGCAACTAGGACATGACTATGGAGAATATGAAGACACTCTATGTGAATTTTTCGATAGAGAATAACTTGTAAATGAAAAATATTTTTTTTCTTTTATTTCAAGGATGTAAGTGAAAACAAAATTGAATTTGTGAATATACATTAATTTTTGTGAATTATGTGATGTCTGTATTTTAAATTTTTGTTTTATTCGCGTTAATTAGTCTTTTCGTTGTCTTGGATTGTATCAAATACTTTTGTCTCTTTTATCATGAACTTAAGTATATTTTTGTAAAAATTCAGCACGTTAAACTTCAGCATGAACTCAATAACTTCTTGTTTAGGCTAAAGTTTTGGATAAAAAGTGTCGACTGTAGGACAAAAAGTTCATTAGCATATTAGTATATTAGCATGAAGTTTTAAGTTCTTCATGTTTAGTGTGAAGTGTTAGGAAATGAACAAAAAAACTTCAGCATGTTCAGTGTGAAGTTTTAGCACATGAACTAAATAACTTCAGCAATCTTCAGACTGAAGTTTTAGCACATGAACTAAATAACTTCAGCATATTAGCACATGAACTAAATTTTAGCATATTAGCATGAAGTTTTAACTTCTGCATGTTTAGTGTGAAGTGTTAGAAAATGAACAAAAAAATTTCAGCATGTTCAGTCTGAAGTTTTAGCACATGAACTAAATAACTTTAACATCTTTAGACTGAAGTTTTTATGGGAAACTTATTACTAACCCTCAAAACTTCAGCATATTTTGGTATTTTTTAACTTGATACTTATCTTTTTTGCATTTACTAGCTACTTTTTGTCTTTTATCACCTACTTTCTCTTACATTTAAATTTGTCTGACCATATAGTAAATGAGCTGAAAAGTTACTTTTGAATTTATAAATAATAAATGAAAATATTTTAGGCTGAAGTTATTTTTTTACTATAGAAAAACTGTGGACTTATTAGGCTGAAGTTACATTTCTTTTTTCATTTACCACCTACTTGTTTTCTTTACCACCTACTTATTTTGTTACATTCAATTTCTCTGAACGTAAAACAGTAAATAGACCTGAAAAGTTATCTTTGTATTTATAGATATTAAATTGATTAGATGCACTCTTTGGCTATATTAACAATCTCTTCACTTGAAAATTTCATAGTCATCCATAGACTTCTATCATATTTCTTTAAATTTATATTCGTCCTTAGCCTTTTAGATTTTTAAAAGAAATAATGTCTGGTGCTAGCGGAAGTAGGAAGGTTACAATGGATGTACTTATGCAGAAGTGGGAGAGTTTAAAGTCTGATTGGAATAGTAACATACCAATGGCTAATCTTATGCAGACGTAAGATCATTGCCGATGAATCATTCCAGAATAGGCTGAACCTCGAACGCAGTTGTGAAGGTTATTCAACCTCGTTTGACAAGGTTGTCCATCAGTTTGATTGTTTTAAGTTTCCCATCTGGGACGACTATGCCAAGCTGCAAAACAGCTTGAAGAGTCTTCTTTATCTTACGGACAGAGTAATAGTTGAACAAAGTCAGTTGCGTGATGAATTCAAAAAGTTAAAGTGTGATCTCATTGGACTTTGTGGTCTTTTGCCCTAGTATCCTATAGTTATCTCTGATTCGGATAATGATGAGATATATCGAGAAATTGAAGATTATTGTTCTGATGATGGTGATGATGCTTAGTTTTTGTAATCCTTTTTCTATGTTTTTCTTCTGTGTTTTTTGTTAATATTTTTTATGGCTCTTCTTTTTGTTTTGTCAATGTTTTGATGATGGTCGTGTTTTGTTAATGTTTATGTTATTATATAAATGAAAATCTTGTTATGTTTTTTTGTATAATTTTTTTAAATTTTGAAGGTTGCATTATGATTTTAATGTAATAACATAGTATGTCAACATAAAACTTCATGCCTTATAAGCTGAAGTTAGCAAATATAAGTTAGAAATTTGAACCTTTTTTATCTGAAGTTTATAGCTTTTGATAGTCATACTTTATAGGCTGTAGTTTTTTTGCATACATTTTTCCGTTAATAGGCAATCTTTTAAGAGGCAGACTTATATATTCGGAAATCTTTTTGTTCAATTCATAAAATTTCACACAAAACATGCTTAAGTTTTGTCCAGCTGTCTGCAATTTTTGTAATTATTTTTTCCAAACTTCAGAGAGAATATACTGAAGTTATTTAGTTCATTTTCTAAAACTTCAGTCTAAATATGCTGAAGTTTTGTTATACATATATATATATTTTTTTTTGTGTTAAAGATATGTATTTTACTTACAGTTTTTCTCGCTGAAGTCATTACGTACTTTTTGAAAATGCAATCAAACATGTAAGCCGCGCAACAAAAATGAGTGGTTTGTAGTTCAAGCAATATATAAAAGAGTATTTTTCAATCCAAGAGCTTCTTTTTTTTATTTCTACGAAAACAATCATATTTCACATATATCATTCGATAATGAAAGAATAAATTCAGACCAAGGATTATTGAACGTTGGAGTATTTTTCAGCGTGTTTCTTGGAATATGGATAAGGTGCTGGAGAAGACAAGCAAGTTGTTCTATTATGCCCAATTTTTTTACAGCGACTGCATTTGGTAGACTTCAATGGTACTGATTCAGTCGCAGGGATATGCCTCTTCTTTTTTCTTCTTCCTTGTAAAATCTCTACATTGGGAGGTTTTGTGATTTCAGATTCTACATTTTGTGGAATATCCCATGAATTTTGATCTGCCACAGTATTCACATGTCCTTCATATGTTTTACACTATGTTTCCCTTGAATACCATTTTGAGCAGTAATCAGATTTATGTAAATATCTCTTATTAATAGCAGCAATTGCGTGTGGACAGGGTAATTCATCAAGTTGGAATTCCAAGCAGTCACAAGTTCTTTTCTTTAAGTCCACAATGAATTTTATTCATTTACTATTTATTCTAAACAACATTGAATCAAGGTTGAACACCTAAGAAGGAATAAAAAAGTAAAAAAAATTATATTAGTGTATTATTGCTTCAAAAAGAAAAAGCATGAAGTTTTTTATATGTAACCAGTAAATTACTACAGTAGATATAAAAAGCTGAAGTGATTATGCATTAGTTAATTACTTCAGAGAAAACATGTTGAAGTAAATTCTGAAGTTAATAAATATACTCACAAACATTTTGCAAGCCAAGCCCATCTTCTTGTTCATCTCTTCTTCTGCCCATATTGATACTTTGTGAAAAGTTTCATGTGCTTTTTATCTCCGTTCGTAAAACCACTCTCCCAACTTTTCTTGGATGAAATCTAACATTCTTAAAATAGGCATCTCTCTCGCTTTTAGTAACACGGAATTCATTGATTCTACCATGTTTGTTGTCATCATATCATAACGTCGTCGTGGGAACCACGATCGAGCCCATCTCTCTAACGGCTCTTCCATTATGTAATTGTATGTTTTCTTGTCAACACTTTTGATTTGGAACATTAACTGATTAAAATCTTCACGTTTGTATGACCTTGCAGCGCTTTGAAAAAGATAAAGTGATAGAGGAAGATACCATGGTGAGCTTCAGGATAAACTTTTCTAATCTCATTTGCGATCGATTGGTTTCTATCTGATAAGAAAACCAGTTCACGACGGACTTGAATTGCTTTTCTCATTTTTTTCGAAGAACCAAATGTATGCATCATTGTTTTCTGAATCTGCTACACCAAAAGATAGAGAAAAGATTTGATTGTTTGCATCCTTTGATATAGAAACAAATAGAACTCCACGATATTTTGACTTTAAAAATATTGCATCTACTGCAATCACGGGTCTACAGTAGCACCAACCAGCTATTGATGCCGCAGGAGCAAAGAATATGTAAGCAAATCTGTACAGTGAAACATAAAAAAATAAATCATAAGGTGTGAAGTTTTTCAAATAGGAATATTTTAAACTTCAGGATGATGGTTAGTATTGTCTTGCTTACCGATTTTGCTCATCTCTTTTTATGCTAGTGTACATCCCTGGGTTTCTATGCACCATCATGTGTAGGTATGAAGGAATAATCGGGTAGTTCTCTTCCGGTGTTCCCCTTATGCAAGCAATAACGTTTTGAATAGCGCGTCATGCCTTGTGATATCCAATGTCAATTCCAAATTTCTTTTTCATTTCACTTTGTACAAAGGATGGTGTAACCTCAATCTTTTTATCTCGAACATATTCTAAAATTTGTTCACTTATAAAATTTGATGTAGCATGCTTCTGATCTGATTTTCTTGCATCAACCGAGCATTTATGGTTGTTATGATATTTTATCACCCTGAAAAGTGAGGAATTTTTTATTCTGATAACACGTACATTCCAACCATATTTCTCCACAATGAATTTTAGCTCGTATATCTTTGAACATGATCTAACAGCAGTGAATTCAACTTTTTGGTTTATCTCCAAGTTGCAAAAAAATTTAGTCATGTTCTTCTTGTTCTCAAAAATTGATCCTACTCTTACTTCCACATGCAATGCATCGTGCCTAAGTATTTTACATGGTGGAGATTCTTTCACCTTTCCCCTCACTCTTTTTCTTGATTTCTTAGAAGCAGTAGAAGTTTCAGCAATTTCTTCAATTGTATCTGATGTTATCGGTATAAATTCCTTGTTTTCTTCATCTTCGTTGTTGCTTGTCATTGCAGAAGGTAACAAAAAACTTTGTTGGATCATGTGTTGGTTGTCTATTTACATTATTAGCTGTCCTTCTTCTTATTGGTCGTCAACAAACTGGTATGAATTTATTGTACCGGCGGGTAATTGTTGCAACATTCCATATTCTGAAGCAGCCGTAATGTTAGAAGGTTGTTGCTCGTTGTATACTTCCATTATTGGCTGTTCTAGTTCATGTTGATAATCAACAAATTGTTCTGAATCTATTGTATATGCAAGAGATGGTTTGAATGTTGCAGATTCTGAAGCAACTATACTGTCAGAAATGAGTTGTATTTTTTCGACGACAAAATGGCAATTCTTGTAAGCTAAATAAGTTGTTAGCAAATATATACAGGTTTTGAGTTCTTTATCTAAAGTTACAAGAATCCCTTTGCTTGTATTTAGTTTGATATCAAACCATATCTTTAGTGAATATTTAGTTGAATCAATATCTGTAACTTCACTAATTTTCTTTTGGAAAGTATTGAATGATACTTGTTTATTAAGCATAACAAGTTTTGTATCATGATCCAAGTATTTGAAATCAAAATTCCACCTCCCATTGAAAGTAATAACAAGGCAAATCGAACTCATCCTGCAGAAGCATGTTTAGTGTCAAGTATTAGGAAACTGAACAAAAGAATTTAAGTGGGAAGTTCATAAAAAATTCATTAGAAAATTACATACTGCAGGAGAAAAATTTAAGCACATTTAAGCTGAAGTTTTAGCAAATGTACTAGAATACTTCAGCTTGTTTATACTGAAGTTTTCGAAAAAAAGCTCATGAAAAAGCTATTTTGGTATGAACTTTTAGTAAATGAACTAAATTTAACTTCAGCATGCAGGAGAAAATTACATAGTGCAGGAGGAAAACTTCAACCCGTTTTTTCCTGAAGTTTTTACAAATAAACTAAACAACTTCAGCATTTTCTGCTGAAGTTTCAGAAAAAGCTCATGACAAAACTATTGAACGCAGGACATAACTTCAGCATATTTTAGTGCTGAAGTCTTAGCAAATTAACTAAAAAATTTCAGCTTGTTTATACTTCAATTTTCGAATAAAAGCTCATGAAAAAGCTGTTTAATGCAGAACAAAATTTAAGCACATTTTGGTATGAACTTTCAGCAAATGAACTAAATTTAACTTCAGCATGCATTAAATAAAATTCACTAGAAAATTACATAGTGCAGGAGGAAAACTTCAGCACGTTTTTCCTAAAGTTTTTACTAATGAACTAAACAACTTCAAAATTTTCTGCTGAAGTTTCGGAAAAGGCTCATGACAAAACTATTGAATGCAGGAAAAAACTTCAGCATATTTTAGTGTTGAAGTCTTAGTAAATGAACTAAAAAACTTCAGCTTGTTTATACTGAAGTTTTCGAAAAATGCTCATGAAAAACTTGTTTAATGCAGGACAAAACTTAAGCACGTTTTGGTATGAACTTTTAGCAAATGAACTAAATTTAACTTCAGCATGCATTAAATAAAATTCACTAGAAAATTACATAGTGCAGGAGGAAAACTTCAGCACGTTTGTCCTGAAGTTTTTACAAATGAACTAAACAACTTCAACATTTTCTGCTGAAGTTTCGGAAAAAGATCATGACAAAACTATTGAATGCATGACATAACTTCAACATATTTTAGTGCTGAAGTCTTAGCAAATGAACTAAAAAAATTCAGCTTGTTTAGACTGCAAGACAAATACTTCAGCATTTTTAGTGTGAAGTTTTTGCAAATTATGTAAAAACTCAGCTTGTTTAGCAAATAAACCAAAAACTTCAGCATGTTTTTCGTCATAACAAAACTGTTGAATGCAAGACAAAACTTCAGCATATTTGTCATGCATTTAACAGTATTCATAAGCAAGAATTTTTAGCTTTCATGTTAAATTAGAATGCAAAGTTTTTGAAAATCTATCAGTAAAAAGTTCATGTTTCATCCGTCAAACAACTTCATGCAAGTGTGATTAAAATCTACGCATTGATTGAATTAAAACTTAAAAAGTATGATGAATTATGAAAATAATTACAGAAACATATATCATGAAGATTAATCAGTTTCAAAAACTAATTTGAATTCTGAAGATGAATTGTAATACTTACAATGTATTTTGTAATTTGGAATTTGGAATTTGAATATGGTTCAACTTTCTGGTTTGCGAGAGGAGATCTGAGGAGGCACGAAGTGATGGAGGAGAACCGTAAAGTGATTTATGCGCGATGCATCTTTTATATATTTTGTCAGGGGTATAATGGTCATATTATTACGAATTTTTTGTCAGCTGGCTACCAAATCAATAATTTTTAAAAATAGGGTACAGGTTAAAAGGTGACAGAAATATAGGGTATGACTGCAAATATTCCAATACCTATGCTCGAGTTTGAAGCCCAAAGAAAAGAAAAGAACAGTTGAAAGCCCACGGTACATGAATTGTGGGCCAGATAGCCAAGGTCCAGACATTACTAGTCCCCTTATCATGGGCTGGATTCTAAATCTTTAGGGATTGTTACACAAATAGCTGGTCAGATTTAATGCTTACTTTTTCTAACCGGTATACATAGATTATACATCGATTATATATATATATATATATATATATATATATATATATTAGGTGGACGGCTATTTGGGTTAAATCTTCAAATCTTTATCATCAGGGTATTGAGGATTTGAATTTCTTGTAAAAATGAAAATGAAATTCTTCGCCCGTGCAAAATGTTTGTCACGTTTTGCCTCTCGAAAGTCAAATTAATATTAAAATTTTATGAAGAATTAACCTAAGTAGCCGCCCACCTTAGAACTTGAACTAAAAATAGCCAGCAAATGTATATTATATGCATAATTTATGTATTAAATATGTATAATCATGTATAATCTATGTATATAGCTAGAAAAAGTGAACAATTAATATGGCCAGCTATTTGTGTAAAAATTCCAAATTTTATTCCGAGTCAATTAACATGGGAACGAAGGGATTAATACGATGAATGAAAAGGAAGTCTAAAAATAGATACTAATCGAATCGGCCCACAAATTCTTGGGCCATACGCATTTAGTCCATTTGCCTTAGTCAAACGAGACGGATGCTTCGTTTAGGCCCGTTCAAGCGAGAGGGATACTGATGGGCTTTAATAGATGAAGAATTAATTCAAATAGTCATCCACCCAATCACTTAAACTAAAAATAGGCGGCAGAGGTATAGTATATGCATAATTTATAATTATATATAATCAATATATAACTATGTATATGGCTAGAAAAAGTAAACAATGAATATGACCAGCTATTTGTGTAAAGAAATCCACAACTGAAATGGTTTACTATATTTATCAATGAAACACTACGAAAGGTTTTGTTAGGGAATTTTAGTATCAGGACAATCTGATCATAGTTTGTAACTTGGATTGAAGTTAATCCAGATTTAATTTATGAGCCAAAAGAATTTTGAACCGAACCTCATTAAACCAAGTGCTAATTTTTTAATTTAATCGATAAATGTTTTAGAATAATTCAACAATGGTACCAAATTATTAATATAGTTTATTATTTTTCTATAAAAATATCAACCCAACTTTTATAGTCCTAATTTCTCTTAAGTCTTAAGCTCAATCCATGGAGGGACTACCACGATGAAACCGAAAGGAAGTTGGAAAATAGAATAAATTGAATCCGCCCACATGTATATAGTCCAACAAAACGTTGTCTTGGGCCTAACAAAGCTGGTACCAAAAAATTGTAGAAATATTACATTTTGGGGCGCTTTTTAACTTTTGACCAACGTATTGCCCCATGCCCCCTGGGCATAACTTCAAGTTCTGACTATGGGGCAAACGGGGTCAAAAACTCAAGACTATACTTTGAGTACTATTTGTATACTTCACCCGGTGGTACATATTTTTAGCCTGCATATGTGTAACTATTTTTATTTTTATTTTGAAATATTTGGTCGAATTGTCAAATGTGTAAGTTTTCTGAGTTTTAGCTCGCTATATTTTGGATTTTTTAATAGCACGGGCTAGTCAATTTTGGGTCTGGTAATTAAAACATAGTCACCCCACTATATGGAATAATATTGGGTATGTTGTTATTGTTGTTGTTAATTGAAACATAACCAGCGTTTGCAAAGCCATTGAAAAATAATCACTATTTTTCGTTAAAAACAGAAAGTTCCAGCATAGTATGCTGGAATATGGAGCTCCTACGTATAAACTTCCAGCATATTATGTTAGAACTCCAGCACACAGAAAGTTCCAGCACAATATGCTGAATTATGAAACTTGTGCATATAAACTTCCCGCATACTATGTTGGTACTCCAACACATTATGAAATTCTAACACATTATGCTGGAATCTCATATGTAAAAAATTCGAACTCCAGCATATTATGCTGGAATTTTTTCGAATTTTAAGAGTATTTTTGTTTAAATTTTATCTTTATATGAAAAAATGGCTAAATTTCGATTACTTTTGAAATTGTGGATATTTTTCAATTGCCATATGTAAATCTGGCTATTTCTGACTTTTTTCCCCCAACTGAGATGGTCTGATATGTTTCTAGATAACTAAGAAATCGTATTAGGTAGGGGTGTACAAAGAAAACCGATAAACCATACCAAACCGATAATTCGAGTCAAATCGGGGGGGGGGAAAACCCGATTATGGTTTGGTTTGATTTGGTTTGGTGTTGGAAAACAAACCCGATCATAATTGGTTGATTTAGTTTTAACTAAAAAGAGTCAAACTGAAACCAAATCAACCCGATATTACATTTATACAAATTTTAAAAATACATTACATAAATATTTATTGTAATATAATTTATAAATATTTTTTAAACTTGTTCACAATTTTATTTTTAAATGTATTATTTAATGTTTGGACTTAATATTCTTGAATGACCCAATAAATTATATAGCGCATAAAGGTAGTAAGCCAAATAAAGTTTATATCAATACTAATGCTAATAAAAGAAATTCAATTCAACCTTAGAAATGACAATAGTGCTGGATATCTAGTTTTTAGTTTTGCATTGGTTTATAATGAAAATGCATAACCTAATTTATCTTTTTCTTTAGTGTTTAGTTGTGTAATTAATAGTACTTATTAGTTGTACTTATTTTCGCATGACCTATATAATATTTTTAGATTATGTTAATTTTTATTATGGCGTATTAATTAGTAATATTTTCTTTATGCGATTTTATTATCTTTGTTATTGAATATTTTAGTACAATGTTATGACTCATCTCATATTATTGTGTTATTTTCTTGAAAAATATATTATATATTTGTATCCTACTAGGGTTAAAGAAATATTTGGAGCACAAGTTACATATTTTGTGCTATGAAGACTTTACCGGGAAAAAAACCCGAAAATCCAAAAAAATCCGAGAAAATCCAAAATTGAAAAATCCGACTTTATTGGTTTGGTTTATAGATTTTAAAACCCGACACCATTGGTTTGGTTTGGTAATTAAAAACTCCGAACCAACCCGACCTACGTACACTCCTAGTATTAGGGAATTTAGGTATAGGAGAATCTGATCCAATCTCGTAATTTAAGTTTAAACCGAATAAATTTACTGTGATTCATAATTGTTAAAGCTAGGAGAGCCAAAATTATTTTGAAATTTACCGTACTGATCGACATGAATTTAACTACAACGAGTAGTAGGTTTTTTATTAATGAATATATAAGGTATAAGCTTACAATAGTACCAAATGAATTTATTAGTTTTATGTATAGAACCTACTAATCATGTATAAGAATTCAATCATTATTAATGTGAAAATAGAAAAGAAAATAAAAGAATCGACTTCAGGACTTACTTTAATTTCAACACTACAACTAAAAAAGCAAAATCTAATTAGTTTTTAGTGGCAAATCAATACAATTTAATATAGTCAAAATAAACCACAAAGAAAAGCTACCTCATCAGTTATCTGCCATTTTTAAGTATATGGCAAAAGCGCCACCCACATGTCCGCAGTCTATAGTTCCTTGCTATGTTTTTCGCCTATTTGTTTTTAATTTTTAACGTACAATCTCGAAATTATTTGCCTAAGAAAATAGAGCGGTGTGTGTACATAGCTAAATTAATCACAATTTTATTAGACACTAGTATGTGGAGTTGGTCATTAAGCTTATCAAACATATCATAATCAATTAAATTGACTTTTTGACCATTTTTAAAAAGCTAGAAGCTTTATACTCGTAATTAGCAAGTGCTTTTTCTTTACAATCTAAAATTACGTACCTTTCTCATTCCTTCCTTCTTAGCTTAATAGTATTGCTTTATCTAATGGGATATACTCTTTTTTTTTTTTTTTTTTTAAATTTAAATTTTCTTCCATTTTCATTAGAGAAAAAGACCATATATATATAACCAGTACAATAATAGAAGAAAAAGACTGCAAAAATCTTATATATTTGGCTGGGTTGGTTGAATGAGCGATGTTTCGCATGAGAGACCTGAGATCGATTCCTCTCATCAATAGTCTCCTCAGTCAAAGCGCATCGCACCAAGCTTGTTTAATGCGGTTTACATCTCATATGTGATTTGCAAGCTATTGCACAATGAACAGGTTATCCACGCGCACCCGAAAGGTAGCGAGCTGCGGATTTCCCTGAGAATTTTTCAACAAAAAAAAATCTCCAATATTGTTGACCATATACTATACTATATTATAATGATCATATTACTAAAAAAAAAAACATTTGTAATGGTCTTAAAACTGATTTGCTGAAATTTTATACATAGCAGAGTCATAATCATGAGACTATTCCAATTCTTAAGGTGTACTCTATCTTCACCAAGTAGGTTATTTAATTTTTTTGAAGAATCTTTCTGGTTAGGTAACTTTTATCTTTCAGTCTTTGGCAATAAATTTAAAGCATGCATTAGTTACATGTCAAATAGAAGAATCTAGTTGTATATGTATTGTCGTAAAAAACTTAAAACTTCTAAGCGAATGAATATTAAATTAAATACAAAATTGAATAATTTAAGTAGTAAAGTGGCTGCTTTTCCTGCAGAATGGACGTACTGAGATGATTAAACAAACATAATTAAGTTATATGGCAATTTCTAGTATTTATAATTAATTAAATGAAAAGCTCATGTTGTTTAGAAAGTTTTAAAAATACACTAATCAAATGTATTGCGTATGGAAAGAAAACTGAATTAAAAAATGTGTTGTTTTAAAGGTGGCTGAAGAGAGTGCGTTATTGCAAAAGATGCACATTGATAATTTCTTCTTGTCTTCATTGCAGCCGTTGCTTTCATCAGACTGAAAGTTACTTAGCTGTATAAACTAAAAAATGTACTATTTATTCTTCAAAATCTTCTCCTCACTTTCTCTATTCTATCGATAAAAATATCTGTTTCAAATACTGCTAAACAACGGCAGCTTTAATTTGTGAGGATTGTTAATATACAACCTTGTGATGTACTAATTAACTATTTCTTTTGTCAGTTAGTTAATATGTAGTATTGTCTGAATAATAATAGTAATAACAAAATGGTAATTGATACAACAGAAATAGAGACTATCAATTAGTTTTTTCAAGTTAAAATCCTTAAACCTTCTATTTTATGAACAATTAAATATAATGAATCTTTTTTTTGAATGATCAGAGAAATACGGATCTGAATCTTCTACAAAATAATTTGAAAGATTCAAGAAAGAATTATCTGGCAGGAACACTCCAGGAGTTAAACTTAACGAGTTTAATTTTGTAACTCGTAATACTGTTAAAGAATTATTTCTGAAGCTAATATTTTTGAGATTTTATTAGGTTTTTAGTACATATATATTTATATTTATGTCAAAAGTTCTGAATTCAGATGAACTGGCCGTAGCCAAAAAGCCTCCGTGGTCCGATCGACCCTGCTCTTGCTACCACTTTGCATACTTAGGCAAATAATTCTTTTTTTCCAATCAATATATAAGTCACAAACTCGCAATATAATCGTGGTTATTCATAATAGGATTTTCGAAAGAATACCATTTCAACTAGTTAGTTTAGCTATATAATATTTCATTTCCTGGCTTAAACCTTTGAATTCGAATTTAATTTGTTTACACCCTAACCAACAATTTTCAAATGCTCAAATGGCTGAAATTTTAGTTGTAAATAATTATGTTAATAAGTCAGAGAATGATCACTAGTATTGAGTATTGACTTGACTTGGGGCGTGCTAAAGTCCCAGAGGCACAAAAAGGAGATTCATATCATTTTCGATGTATAATGGAGGCAAGCCAACAAATCCACGTTCCATTTGATTTTGAATATTCAAAAACTAAAAATAAGAAAAAGCGTCAGCCCATTAAAAAGCGAAGACTTCAAACTCCATTCCCATGGAAACTCTATTCAATGGAACTATTCGAAGTACACCATCTGTTAGTTAATATTTCGAAATTATTTTATCATATTCAAGGCAACCTGGTCCAGAAATTCTAATCAGGGGTCACAAAATATTAAAGGGAAGTTCAGTGTAATAAGTTCCCGTTATGCGCGAGGTTCGGGAAAATGCCGGATCACAAGGGTCTATCGTACGCAGTCTTATCTTGCATTTCTGCAAGAGCCTGTTTCCACGGCTCGAACCCGTACTTCCTGGTCACATGACAACAACTTTACCAGTTACGCAAATGTTACCCTTCAGAGATCGCAAACTATTAGGTCAAATATTTGTCTCTATAATGGAAGCTTTCCTTATGTCAAAGGGTTCCAACAATTTGTGTTGATAATTCAAAACAATATTTTTATCCTATTTGCACGGCAAAATTTTCCGCGACAAAGGAAATTTAAGAATCCCCTTCGGATCATGTAGCTCCGCCACTCTCACCAAATCAACTCTCGATGCCCTCTTGCTTCTAGTGGCTTATGTAGCATATAATAACTATTTGTGCGCTTGTCCCTGAAATTACTAATTTTAAATATTAAACTTATAATAGGTTCAATGAAAAAAATCAAAAATTTAAATTGATCAATTAAATTTAAATTCTGAATTCGACTCAGAGCTAGTGTGTATCTACTAGTTCATTCATTGAATGTATGCTAGGGTCAATCTTTCATCCTATAATATTCCAAGAATAATTCCATCAAGACTTTACTTACTCCTATCCTAATATGGAAACTTAAAAAGCATGACGCACCCAAGTTGGGGTTTGCTTTTTCAAAAGTCTATACCTACTAATTAACTTGATAAACCTGCAACTTATAATCCTTTTAATTAGTTAGAAAAGGTTGTTATTCTTTGTAGAATCTTGTGGTTCTTCGCGAATAGTCATTTCTAGGTAAGCTTCATGGACTCTAACTAGGGTTTTTCTTTCTCTTTTACAATAAAAGAAAATTAAACCTTACCAATCAGAAATGATAACTACCGTTAAACCTCTTTAAAACAGTATCTTTATATAACAACACTTTTTCGGAATCAAATCTCATGTTCTATTATAATATATGATTTTTATAACAATAATAAGTTATAATATCTAAAAATATTCGGAACAAATAAGGCTGTTATAGAGAGGTTTAACCGTATATATAAGCTGTAATTACTGGTGTATATAACTTTCAAATGCTATTCTTTTCTTTGTTTGATCAACTTTCTTAGCTCTGCGTTGAAATTAGAAGAAAGTTAATGGATAGTATTAATTATCTCTTCTTTCGGTTCTCTTCTTCTTTTTATAAGCTTTTTAAAACTAAATTACTTTTTTGAGCGTGTTAATAATGGTACTGTAGATAACCTTTCACATTGCCAAGGGATCCAGACGCACGTCGTTCGCCGAAAAATTATATTTTGTGTGTAAGTTAAATACTATTTTATATAATTATATTATATTTTGAACACCCTTAGCATAGTTGAAAGAGACGGTCCAGCGGTTCAGAGTGCTCAAAGTGACACGTTGTTCACGGGTTCAATTTTCTGTCCATTTTATTTGCCAAAACTAAATGAACACCACTATGTATGGTCTATTTGATACTTTTTCGATCTAAAAATTTTCTTAATAAAATAAATCATAAAACTTAAAATTTGTGTGAAATTAACAAATAATCTTAAAAGTAATTTTTTATCTAAAAATTATTGTTTACCCTTAAAAAGGATAACAATTAAATTTGTACGTGATTTTAAGGATATGCAGATAGATCCAACACAAATAATCAAGAATGTTAGATAAATGAACTAAAGACACAATGAATAACCAAACCAGTCGTAACGTTATGGCCCAACTTGAACTTGGATTGGGCAATAGTTTCTGCCCTCGGTAGGGTCCTTGGTTCGAAACCAATCAAGAACAAAGAACAAAAGTAAAATAAGGATTTTGCAATAGCTAGAAAGCAGAGAAATGAGTTTGTATTGCCCATGTATGTGTGTCCCCTATTAAATAAAAAGATTCCCTTTTATATAGTAGGAGAGTTTCATCCCTAGTACAATTCTAAAAGAGGTAAAAATCATCCTTTCCCGTTAATTACTTATCTGTTACCGATATCGGATGAGATCTACGCCGTGATATCCGGTTGGGTGCGTATATCACGGTCCTCTACTAGTCGTATGCAGCTGTTTGCCATGTTTTCCGAGGTCTTGGAGCTCGTTCTTTGTTCAGGGAGTGTTGTCTTACCAGGTCCGATAGCGGGCACCCCGTTTGGGCCTTGATACAAAGAGTTCTCAGCTTTGATTTCGATCTCATATATTCATGCTCTTACTTTGTTTGATCCACTAGAAAATCGGCATATGCGTTAACCCCGATTTCACTCATATACAGATAGTCCCATCGTTTCTCAAAGAGTAAGTTTGCCAAAAATGGGAAATGACAGATGAACCACTATTCCTTCCTTCATACATTTCAACCGAGGTGACGGATAAGCCGAAACGTCTCATCAATCGCGTCGTTCTAACTTTGGACACGTGTCAATCATCCGTTGGTTGTCTTCGAATGCGAAATATCGCATAATTAATGAATTTTTCCCTATAAAAGCTTCAACCCTCTTCATTTTTTTCACTTTCTGATCCTAGCTCCTATGTTCGAGCTTTATAAAGGCTTTCAACTTTCTCAAATCTTCATATATTTCCCATATTAACGATGGCCAAAACTTTTAAGTATGTACCACAGCAAACAGCCCATTCATCTTCCCACTCGGCTGCAGATGTTGAGGTAGATGCTCCCGAGGTGCTTCCGGAACCTCCTATGAAAAGCTTCATACCCAAGGGTTGTTCAATCGGGGATGATTTCAAGGTCGAGAAGGCCTCCATCAAACAAGACCGAGGCGAAGGATAATGGATATATATATATATGCTCTGTTACTGAATATACCCTTCCCATAATCCCAGAGGACTGTAAATGGGAAGGCAATGACGTGGTTGTACCAGCGCCTGAGGATGATATTACTACCTACGTGGAGGGGTATTTAAGTGTTTATACTTACCCCTTCACGCTGGGCCCGGTTGACCCAGTAATCCTAGCCTTTTACAAGAGGTACCAAGTGTGCCTCAAGTAAATCCACCTATCCCTCTGGAGGATCGTGATCTTCTTACGCCATTTTGTGAACAACATCGAATCTTCTCGGTTCACCCTTTACCAACTACTCCATCTTTACATGTCACGACCCAATTTTTCCCTCCATTTGGTATCGTGATGGCACCTAGTCTTAGGGACTAGGTAAGTCTAACATTAATTGAAACAACATTATTTAATAAACATCTAACAAAATAAATAGAAATCTCGTACAATTCCCAAAATTGGTAGTACAAGTTATAAGCTCTACATAGTGTTTGCTAGGAAACTTCTAAATACAGCTGTCCAAAATAAGAATAAACAGTGCAAAACAAAAACTTGAATGTGACTCCGAAACTTGCAAACGCAGCCACATGTTTATCTTGAGTCTCCGCAGCGACAGTCCACACAGCTAGCTAACGAACAAATACCTGGGTCTGCTCAAAAACAAAAATTGTGCAGAAGAGAAATATGAGCACACCACAGCGGTGCCCACTAAGTATCAAGACTAACCTCGGTGATGTAGTGACGAGGACTAGTCAAGACACCCACTGGTCTAATAAATTGAACCAGCATAAGTATAGGGATGACAGAACATGACATCTATCTAAGGACCCCGCGATATGGCTAACGACATAGCAACTACGATAAGGAAGGAAAAACATGAATTAACAGCGGAACACCAGAATAAGACACAGAAGAATGAACGAAAACATAACCCAAATCCAATAATCAGAATACAGTAAAGGCAAGTAGTAACTCAACAGCTGCAATAGTTTTCACATCAGGTCTCAGCCAACAACCCTAATAAATTAGTCAAATCCTTCAAGTGTAAACTTTCACCCGTAAATTTTTAAATTGAAGTCTTTAGAATATAATCCTTTCCAATGAGAAATTATTTTTGAAATATACTTCCTTCAAATAAATATCTTTCAAACATAGTTCTCTCAGGATACAACCTTTAAAAAATAAACTTTTTAAATAATTAGCCTTCAAACATAGTTCTTTCAAGATAAATACTTTTCAACTATAACCCTTTCAAATAAATATCTTCAAACATAGTTCCTTCAAGATAAATAGTTTTTAAATATAAAATTTTCATGTAATATCCTTCGAGTCTAAGTCACCCTGTGACACATAAGCATGGAAGATTAGCATCTCCGAACACAGGTATAACCACAGGGGAAATCTATCGGGATACCGTCTCGTAGTCCCGAATTAATTATGCAGTACGGGGGGAGGGGGGGAGGGGGAATGGATCTCCCGAAATACGTCTGTAGTCCCAAAATAAATATGCAGTGCTAGGGGATCTCCCGGAATACGTCCGTAGTCCCAAAGTAAATATGCAAAATAGAGGGATCTCCCGGAATACGTTCGTAGTACAAATTTAATTATGCAGTGCTGGGGTTCTCCCAGAATACGTCCGTAGTCCCAAAATAAATATGCAGTACTGGGGGATCTCCCAGAATACGTCCGTAGTACCAATTTAAATATGCAGTGCAAACATTAGAGATAACAACTATAACATGATAGAAACCTCGTACATCACCACAACGAGTACAAAAGCAACAATGACAGAAATGCAAAGTACGACGAGCAAATCAACTCAAGAATTTAAATCACAAGAATGGTAGAACTCATTCACAAGGAATAACCATAGTAAAGAATGCTAGGCAGAAGGAGAACAACTTAATAAGGACAAACAAAACAAAAATGTAGCAGCGATTCTACAATATTCAAGTCAACAATAAGAAGACAACACCAGTCAAATAGTTCCAAATAATGGCAAGTCAACTAAGATATAGGTTATCTAAACTTCTTTTGAGGTTGAGCAATTTCGAGGAATATTCAACAATTCAAGTAAGGATAAGCAACGGAAGATAATCATAACTCCAATTAAGACTAAACAATTATAGTATGAGAAAATAATGATTTCAATTAAAGATAAGTAGTTATGAAAAATATAGCACGACGATAGAAGAGGTAAAATCTTTGGTTAAGTCGAATAAGGGTCAAATAGATAGTAAGAGTGAATCCTAAAGTAATTATCTCTAATCAAAGCATGTAGAGGTGAAACTAGCAAACAGGAATTCAAACGTATCAAAACAACATCATACACGGTGAATATAAGGACATAAGAACCCTAAAAGGCCAACTTTCCACAAATAAGTCCGAGCACGCACTCGTCACCTACACAGACTACAATCAACATAGATGACTCAAATCCTAAGGGGTAGTTCCCCCCCCTCCCCACAAGGTTAGGCAAGATACTTACCTCAAGTCAAGCTCAATCAATCCGTAAGAATGACCTTTCCACGATTATCCGGCTCTAAATGGCCCAAATCTAGCCAAAAGCAATTACATATCATAATTACAACAATAATAGACTCATCTAATTAACGAAATCAACATTTTAATGAAAATTTCAAAATTAACTCAAAATCGCCCGTAGGGTCCACTTATCGGAATCGGGTCAAAGTCATAAAATACGAAAGCTCATTTACTCACGAGTCTAACCATATCAAATTTACTAAAATCCAACACCAAAATCTTGATCAAAATCCCAAAATTCGGCCTAACAACTTTTCTCAAATTTTCACCCCAAATTCGAATTTAAACGAAGAATTCGAGCATATATTAGTGGAATATAACCATAAGGGAGTTAAGAATCATTACCCAAAAACTTCCTTCGAAAATATCTCCAAATTACGCCTTCTACCGAGCTCTCAATCAAATTTGTGAAGTGAACTTCAAACCCTCGAATCTGCCCCTTTTCTGCCCACTTATTCCGCATCTGTGAACCTTGGGTCGCACCTGCGACGCCGTACCTGCGGACTATTTCCCGCTTCTGCGAACTCCTCCGCGCCTGCGTGTCCTTTAGCGCATCTGCGGGCATCGCAGATGCTGCATTTCCCTTCGCACCTGTGACCCCTGACCATACATCCCATATCCTCTTCTGCGCTTACCTCTCCGCACGTGCGATCACACACCTGTGGTCTCTCCACCGCAAGTGCGAAAATGACAGATGCCTGAAGACTTCAGCAACAACACAAATCCAACTTTTGATCCGTTAAGCACTCGAAACTCCAAACATACCAACCAATCCTAAACCACCATGCAAACTTGGTCGAGCCCTCAAATCACATCAACTAACGCTAAAATCACGAATCACCTTCCAATTCAAACTTAAAGAACTTGAAACTTCAAATTCCTACAACCAATGCCGAAACCTATCAAACCACGTCCGAATGACCTCAAATTTTGCACACATGTCACAAATGACACTACGAACCTACAGCCACTTTCAGAAATCCATTCCGAGCTCGATATCAAATTTCCACTATCGGCCGAAATAGCCGAAAATCTAACTTTCGCCAATTCAAGCCTAAATCTACTACAGACCTCCAAAACACATTCCGGATACGCTCCCAAGCTCAAAATCACTCAACCGAGCTAACAGAGTTGACGGAATTCCATTCCAGATCCGTCTTCACACAATTCCGACTACTGTCCAAATTCTAAGACTTAAGCTCTCATTTAGGGACTACGTATCCCAAATCAATTCGAATCACCCGATAATTGAATTCAACCACGCACGTAAGTCAAGGCACATAATACGAAGTTGCTCAGGGCCTTATGCTATCAGACGAGATTTAAATTCTCAAAACGATCGGCCGGGTCGTTACATCCTTCCCCTCTTAAACAAATGTTCGTCCTCGAACATGCTAAGAATTGCCTGGAAGTCTTCAATCACTGAAAGCAGATATTCAACATACACCCTCAGGGGACCCCACGTCACCCCAATCCACATAAGCCTAACGACACCATACCAACTGTAATTTATCCTTTCTATCAGCACCGATAAGCCTTAGAGTCAAAATTCTCACCTTCCATTGTCTTCAAATGACCCGATTCTAAATCCATAACCGATATCAGTCTCAACCAACTGTAACAACTCATGCCTACACCCATAAGGTATGGCCACATAACACGACACACCACGCATAGGCCTATAATAACATTTCTGGTCACAATAGTTGCCCGTAATCAAAACCATCACCGGCAATTACCCTTATATCTGTTAGAACCCTGTTCAAACATCCACAACACTGACAACAATGCAAGAAACACGAAAACCTATTAACTATACACCCGAATCAACAAGTCACAACTAACACCACTGGGCACACACCCCGCAAGCTAAAACTCAAGAAGCACCGAACAAAATTGACTGAATATGAAAAGAGAAACACATAAGAAAACTACCAAACAATCCCGACAGGCACAACTCTCTATCAATACTAACCTACAAAACAATATAACAAGGAAAGAATTAAAGAATATGAACAATAACTTCCACCGCGGTACTCAGCCCGGTTCAAACATATCAAATCACATGGAATCACGAGGGTCTCATCCTCAACTATGAATCACAAGTCGAATACACATCATACCAATGGAAATCTTCCACTAATTCAATTCTGCCAATAAAATCACAACACTTACTAAACCCTCACCCCAGTAGAGTATCAAATCATAAATCGTAACCAATTTACTCAAGAATCACATCAAACCTGCCATAATGGACAATATGAATTCACTTCTAGTCTCGAAACTTTCGATAATGAATAGAAACAAACGATAGACACGGGCTACCACTCATAGAGTCTCCCAACAGGGGTAAACACCTAAACATAATACTAAGTCATGAACTCACCCATAGGTTGGACAACAAATAGGGGAACTCACCCCGATAAGCAGAACCGAATCAAAAATACGAATGATGCCCCTCTGTAACAAATCAAAAGCATACTTGTATGACATCATCTAGCGTAATGCTCTCAAGCCTATTATATGAAACACAACAATGGGTTGGGCCTTCCCCTCTACTCGCCTGAATACTCAGTTATGACACACATGTCCGGAGTCTAGGACAATCTTTCACCCTGTGGATGGTATCTCCACACTCGAAACTGTTGACGTGGTTGTGGGAACTGTACGGTATGGGTACTCTGAGACCTATGAGCACCTGACACACTATGCGAAACCTGAAGTGCAAATTGAACTGGATGACCCATAAAACCTCTACCATGTCGTACCCTGCCTCCAAAATAAGGACTAGTAGATCTCTTCGGTCTACGAGGACTCCTCACCTCCCTGTCCTCTCTATCCTGACCTCGCCTATACTCTCTCTCATGGCCCCGCATATCCTCTACACGGCGAGTGATCCCTACCACATGCTGAAAGGAAACATCTGACTCTAACTCCCGAGCCATACTGAACCGAATATCATGCCTAAGTCCCTCAATGAATCTACGGACACACTTTCTAACTGTGGCGACCAAAGCAGGTGCATGCCTGGCCAAATCACTAAATCCCACGGCATACTCTGACACTGATATAGTGCCCTGGCGCAACCGCTCAAACTCTGCGCGCCATGCATCTCGACGGGACTGAGGTACAAACTCTCTTAGGAACATCTCTGAAAACTGAACCCACGCAAGTGAAGCTAACTCGGCTGGGCTACCCATCTCATATGCCCACCACTACTGATAAGCCGCTCCCTTAAGTTGGAACGTAGTAAAAGTAATCCCACTCGTCTCAACAATATCCATAGTGCGAAGAATGTTATGGCACTCCTCCAGAAAACTATGTGCACTCTCTGAAGCCAAACCGCTGAATGTAGGAGGGTTATATCTCTTGAACCTTGCAAATCTAAGTTGCCCTTCCTCGGATGCTGCTGCTCTGACCATAAGCTAAACTGGAACCACGACCTGTGTTACCATGACACCTGGAACCTGACCAACGTGAACTCGCTGCTCTGGAGTGTAGGCGGCGGGAGTCTGGGCTCCTCCCCCAGTCTGTGAAGTAACTGGTGCAACCGTAATATCCCCGCCTGAGCCAATATACCAAACATGCTCAGGAACTGTGTTAAAGTCTCCTGAAGTACGGGGGTAATAGCAGGCACCTCCGGTACTTGCCCCCAACTGGAACTACTGGCGGCTCCCCAACTGCTTCTCTGGTAGGTGCCCTAGCTACGGCACGTTCTCCTCGTTGCCCGCTGCCTCTGACCATAGCGGCAACTACTCCGGGGGTAACATCATCAGGAACTGCAGCTCGTGTCCTCACCATTTGTGAGAGGATGGAATGGTAAATTTTAAACTTCAAGATCAATGAACTCGCATGATACGAATGAAGGAAGTGAAATTATCCTAATAGTTATGTAGCCTCTCGAAGATAAGTACAAACGTCTTCGTAACGATCCGCAAGACTCTACTAAACTCGCTTATGACTCGTAACACCTATTAACCTACGGCTCTGATACCAACTTGTCACGACCAAATTTTTTTCTCAGTTTGGTATCGTGATGGCACATAGTCTTAGGTACTAGGTAAGCCTAACATTAATTGAAACAGCATTATTTAATTAACAACTAACAAAATAAATAGAAATCTCTTACAATTCCCAAAACCGGTAGTACAAGTCATAAGCTCTACAGAGTGTTTGCTAGAAAACTTCTAAATACAACTGTCCAGAAATAAGAATAAACAGTGCAAAACGAAAACTTGAAGGTGACTCCGAAACTTGTGAACGCAGCGGCAGGTTTACCTTGAGTATCCGCAGTGACAGTCCACACAGCTAGCTAACGAAAAAATACCTAGGTCTGCACAAAAATAAAAATTGTGCAGAAGAGTAGCATGAGCACACCACAACGGTGCCCAGTAAGTATCAAGACTAACCTCGGTGAAGTAGTGACGAGGACTAGTCAAGACACCCAATGGTCTAATAAACTGAACTAGCATAAGTATAGGGATGGCAGAACATGACATCTATCTAAGGACCCCGCGATATGGCTAACGACATAGCAACTGCGATAAGGAAGGAAAAACAGGAAGTAACAGCGGAACACCAGAATAACACACAGAAGAATGAACGAAAACACAACCCAAATCCAATAATCACAATACAGTAAAGGCAAGTAGTAACTTAGGAGCTGCATTAGTTTTCACATCACGTCTCAGCCAATAAATTAGTCAAATCCTTCAAGTGTAAACTTTCACCCGTAAGTTTTTAAATTAATGTCTTTAGAATATAATCCTTTCCAATAAGAAATTATTTTTGAAATATACTTCCTTCAAATAAATATCTTTCAAACATAGTTCTTTTAGGATAAAATCTTTCAAATATAAACTTTTCAAATAATTAGCCTTCAAACATAGTTCTTTCAAGATAAATACTTTTAAACTATAACCCTTTCAAATAAATATCTTCAAACATAGTTTCTTCAAGATAAATACTTTTCAAATATAAACTTTTCAAGTAATATCCTTCAAGTCTAAGTCACCTTGTGACACCTAAGCATGGAAGATTAGCAGCTCCGAACACAGGTATAATCACAGGGAAAATCTACTGGGATACCGTTTTGTAGTCCCGAATTAATTATGCAGTACGGGGGGGAGGGGGATCTCCCGTAATACGTTCGTAGTCCCAAAATAAATATGCAGTGCTGGGGGATCTCCCGGAATGCGTCTGTAGTACCAAAGTAAATATACAAGACAAGGGGGATATTCCGGAATACGTCTGTAGTCCCAATTTAAATATGCAGTGCTGGGGGATCTCCCGGAATACGTCCATAGTCCCAAAATAAATATGCAGTACTGGAGGATCTCTCAGAATACGTCTGTAGTCCCAAAATAAATATGCAGTGCTAGAGGATCTCCCGGAATATGTCCGTAGTCCCAATTTAAATATGCAGCGCAAATAACAGAGATAGCAACTATAACACGACTGAAACCTCGTACATCACCACAATGAGTACAAAAGCAACAATGACAAAAATGCAAAGTACGACGAGCAAATCATATCAAGAATTTAAATCACAAGAATGGTAGAACTCATTCACAAGGAATAACCACAGTAAAGAATGATAGGCATAAGGAGAACAACTTAACAAGGGTAAACAAAACAAAAATGTAGCAACGATTCCACAATATTCAAGTCAACAATAAGAAGCCAACACGAGTCAAATAGTTCCAAATAATAACAAGTTAACTAAGATGTAGGTTACCTAAACTCCTTTTGAGGTTGAGCAATTTCGAGGAATATTCAACAATTCAAGTAAGGATAAGCAACGGAAGATAATCATAACTCCAATTAAGACTAAACAATTATAGGATGAGAAAATAATGATTTCAATTAAAGATAAGCAGTTATGAAAAATATAGCACGACGATAGAAGAGGTAAAATCTTTGGTTAAGTTGAATAAGGATCAAATAGACAGTAAGATTGAATCCTAGAGCAATTATCTCTAATCAAAGCATGTAGAGGTGAAACTAGCAAATAGGAATTCAAATGTATCAAAAAAAACATCATACACGGTGAATATAAGGACATAAGAACCCTAAAAGGCCAACTTTCCACAAATAAGTCTGAGCACACACTCGTTACCTCGCGTACACACAATACAATCAACATGGATGACTCAAATCCTAAGGGGTAGTTCCCCCACACAAGGTTAGGCAAGATACTTACTTCGAGTCAAGCTCAATCAATCTGTAAGAATGCCCTTTCCACAAATATCCGGCTCTGAATGGTCCAAATCTAGCCAAAAGCAATTACATATCATAATTACAACAATAATAGACTCATCTAATTAACGAAATAAACATTATAACAAAAATTCCAAAATTAATTTAAAATTGCATGTGGGGCCCACTTCTCGGAATCGGGTCAAAGTCGTAAAATACGAGAGCTCACTCACTCACGAGTCTAACCATATCAAATTTACTAAAATTCGACACCAAAAGCTCGATCAAAATCCCATAATTCGGCCTAAGAACTTTTCTCAAATTTTCACCCCAAATCCGAATTTAAACGATGAATTTGAGATAAGATTAGTGGAATATAACCATAAGGGAGTTAAGAGTCATTACCCAAAAACTTCCTCAGAAAATCGCTCCAATTTCCGCCTTCTACCGAGCTCTCAATCAAAATTGTGAAGTGAACTTCAAACCGTCGAATCTGCCCCTTTTTTGCCCAGTTAATCCGCATCTGCGGACCTTGGGTCGCATTTGCGATGCCGCACCTACGAAATTTCCTTCGCAGGTGCGAAAATGACTTAAGAGGGCTAGGTCCTCTTCTGCGGAAAAAGGTCCAGACCTGTGAGTGCGTGCCTCCAGACTATTGTCCGCTTCTACGAACTCCTCCGCGCATGCGTGTCCTTTAGCGCATCTGCGGGCATCGCAGATGCGGCATTTACCTTCGCACCTGCGACCCCTGACCACACATCCCAGATCCGCTTCTGCGCTTGCCTCTCCGCACGTGCGATCACGCACTTGCGGTCTCTCCACCGCAAGTGCGAAAATGACAGATGCCTGAAGACTTCAGCAACAACACAAATCCAACTTTTGATCTGTTAAGCACTCGAAAACACATTTCGGACTTGCTTCTAAGCTCAAAATCACTCAACAGAGCTAACAGAGTTGATTGAATTCCATTCCGGATTCGTCTTCACACAGCTTCGACTACGGTCCAAATTCTAAGACTTAAGCTCTCATTTAGGGATTAAATGTCCCAAATCACTTCGAATCACCCGATAATTGAATTAAACCACGCACGCAAGCCAAGGCACATAATACGAAGCTGCTCAAGGCCTTATGCCTCATGGCGAGATTTAAATTCTCAAAACGACCAGCCGGGTCATTACAGTATTATTCCTAAATATTCCGAGGGGGACTAATCAAGCTTGTTTGCCAAGCCAACAACGCCCCTTTTTCGAGCATCGACGAGGATTGAGACTGAGGTTGGTATTTGCATTTTGTTCGGATAAAAACTAAAGACTTGATCCTTCTCAAGTTCCTGCCATTCCCCAAGAAGTAAAATGCATCTCGTAAGTTTAGTCTTTCCTTAAGTGTCAATTTCCCTTTATTTCTTCTCTTATTTCCAATATTTATGGTCGTTCAGATGTTGCCCGGGTTCTTAATGCGATCCCCCGGCTCAAAGAGTGGATTGAAGTAAGCTGCAAGCAGATGTCGTACTACGAGTGCACGTGGCGCAAACTTTCGAAGGGTAAATGGGAGGCCTGTTATTATGGTAAGACTCTCCCCTGAATAGTTATTACTACGCCCCAAACTTACATAATGATAAACCTTTCCTTTCCCTCGTAGGTTTGCCTAACACCACCAAACTTAGGCCGCTGGGCGGGGATGGGGATACATCCTTACCTATCGAACCCTCCATTTCGGGACAGCCTAAGACTGCCGCGGAGTAGAAAAAGAGAAAAAGAAAGTCCCCGGATTCCCTGGATCCCGAGGTGAAGATAAAAAGAGGGCAGGCTCGTAAGTCCAAGAAGAATACTAAGTCTAGGGTACCAGACTACGACTTGCTTCACCAGCTCAGGGATGAGCCCGAAGAGGACGACATCTTTGTCGCCCATGAATCGACCCCTGCTGGGGAGCAAGTGATGACCGAGGAAAAGGGCTACAAGACCGATCCCCTTTCGATTCGATAGGTTGAAGTGGAGACGGGGGATATGACCTCCCAAGAAGCCATTCCTGCTCTAAAGGAGGCGACCGATGCGATAGACATCATCGGGATGTCCTCCTATACCGAGTCCATGCTTGAAGAGGCCCAAGAAGGTTAGGAAAAGTCAAGTGAAGGAGTTCGGGGTGCTGATGATCCTCTTCACTCCTTCTTAGATGGCATGGACATGTCCACATTGGAAGATTTCTCTAGGCTGGGTCACCTGGAGATCCTAAAGAAGGACATGCCTTTGGGAGCTGACAAGCCGAGTACGAGCCCAAGATTGGTGAAGCAATTCCCTGTGCCGAGCGTGGACCCCGAGTGCAAGAGGATGGTTGTTCTCACAGTCCCGGAGGATGCCCAGATCATGTCTACTTTGGTAGGTGTAGCCAGCTACCTCCGATGCCTGGAGACCGAGGATGACCATGCAAAGATGAACGAGGTAGGTATGTCAAGTCTCTTTAACGAGGCGCAGCAGGCACTAAACCGGGCAAGGTTGTAACACTTTCATACTCCCTTCATGAATCCCGCTTAATTTTTCCCTTGATGTCTCTTACTAGTCCCACTGTTTTATAGGCTTCAGTGCTTCATCATGAAAGCTTCCTCCGGTACCGCTTGGAAATCGGCCAGCTTGAGTTCGAGCTTAAAGAACTATTTCGGAAGAAGGATATGTACATGCTTCTAAGTGAGCAACATGACGAGGCCCTTAAAGATCTCTAGGCCGAGTTGAACAAAGTTCAGAAAGAGGCCTCGATACTGAAGTAGGAGTATGTCATTGAAAAGAAAAAGTCCTTAGAAGCTAAAAACGAGAAGCTTGTCGTGGTGACTAACAACATAACCTCGCAGGTCCAACAGAAGGTCGACCTGATCGACTAGCTCTAAGCCGAGATGAATGAGGTCAAGGCCATGGTCAAAGTATGGAAGGGCAGGATGGACCTGCTGGCTTTGGAGAAGGAAACTGCGAAAGAGGAGCTAGCATCTATTGAGAACTAACTCCGGGTGGCGAAGGATAAATTTGATATGTGGTCTCAACTAAATGATGATCTTCGAGCACAGCTGAGCTCGGTCGTCGCAGAATGGGATGCCCTCAGAAGTGAATATGAGGCACTGAAGTCCAAACTGGACACAACCTCCGCTGATGTCGATAAAATGATGGCCCAATACAAGGCCGATGTGGAGGCATCCGAGACTCGCCTAAAGACAAAGGCTAAATATATGAAGTTGTTGTCCCGAAGAGAGACCCTCGAAGAGATTCAAGCTCGAGGTTTCGACTTATCGGTCAAGATCGAGGAAGCTAAGAGGCTCAAGGCCGAGAAAAAAGAGCTCTACGAGGCCGAGGGTTCCAAAGGATCTGAGGGATCTGAGGGCTCTGATGGTTCCGGTGACGAGTCGGGCCCTGGTAAAGACCAGGTGTAGATGCCTTAGCATCTTTTCAGTTTTTGTTTTTCCTTATGTATTTTCCTTTTTGGTTTGTCTTGAGGCCATTTTATCGGTCCTTTGTAAATATATTTTGGATTGTACATATGAAACTTTCCCTTTCTGGCAACATCGCGTCTTCACTTTTCCAGTGTCTTCGTGCAATTTCTATTTTATTTATGCCTTAGCGTAAAATTAGATGTAGTTATGGGGTGTTCGCTTTCCGGAGGTTCGAACGAAGCCCAATTTCGCTGCAACTTTGTTTGCTCGTGGCTTCGAAACCTCGACGCGGTCGGATTTTACATAACACTTAAGTATTTTTAAATGATACTTTTGTCGAGGGTAACCTTTTAGTAGGTTTCAAGTTTGTATAGAGTCCTTACTTTCTGGTTTCGGACTTCGGACGTATCTAAGCCATTTTCATGGTGGTTGTAGCCTTTGGGTACCACCTAATAGGTTTTGGTGCCTCCAAAATTTGGTAGCTTGGGCTGTCCGAATTTTCTTCGGGCGACAGTCCCCGATTAAGAGTAGCCCGTGGGCTCGATAATCCCCGAAATAGGGGTAGCCCATAGGCTTTTAGGATTCGGGATCGAAAAATGCGTAATTATAAAGTGTAAAGGAAGTGGAAATTCTTTCATTTCTTGGTATGCAAGGTACATGATTGAAAATAGATAAAAACTTGTGCCATGCCTAGGACGAATTATATGTGCACGGTTCAAACGATAGTTTGACCCTTACAATAAATCCTAATCGCCAAGCCTTAGCTTTTAGCACATTAAGTTTTCTTCTTCCCCTACTAAAGACCTTAATCCGAGGGTGGTGGCTCCCAGTATTCGAGGTCGAATGCATAAGGTCTCGGATAATGTTGACCTGAGTGCAAACGATCATCGATTCCGATTTGAAACTGATATTCAAATCTAAGTTAGCACATTTTACTATTTCCTCGTTAAAAACCTTGCGAAAAAACCATTTTGGGACAAAACCGTTTAAAGGAAAAATAGTAAAATGCGTGCTTTCAGACCTAATAGCCACATCCATCCTTGGTCGTTTACCTACAAATGTTAGTCCGATTCATAACATGATTAAAGAATAATTGAGTTTGTACCTTAGCAGTAGTACCTCTTTAAGTGTGTCACATTCCAATTGTTCGGTAGTTGCACATCGTTTTCTACTTTGAGTTTGTATGAGCCTTTGCCGGTAATTCTGACGACTCGATACGGTCTTTCTCAATTCATCCCCAGCTTCCTCTCGTTCCGGTTTTGGGTGCGTAATGTTACTTTCCTCAACATCAAGTCCCTGATTTGGAAGTGTTGGAGGTTGGCTATTCGATTGTAATACCTTTCTATTCGCTGTTTTTGCGCGGCCAACCAGACTAGGGCATACTCCTGCCTTTCATCCAATAGTTCAAGGCTTGTGATCATGGCCTCGCCGTTCGATTCTTTTGTTGCATGTTGGAACCTGAGGCTCGGTTCTCTCACTTTGATTCTTCAAGGTCGTACGGTATGCCCACATGACTTTGGGCAGGATTTATTTCCAGTTTCCTTTGGCATCGGTCAACCTCTTTTTCAAGTTTTGAAGTATGGTCTTATTTGTTGATTCTGCCTACCCTTTCTCCCTAGGGTGATAAGGCGTCGATAGTATTTTCTTGATCTTGTGATCTTCAAAAAAATTATATACCTTGATGCCAATGAATTGTTTCCAATTATCGCAAACGTCCTCGGCCGGTATCCCGAATTGGCCTATTATGTGGTCTCAAATGAAGTCAATGACTTATTTTTCCCGGACTTTTTCGAACGCTTGAGCTTCGATCCATTTGGAAATATAATCAGTCATGAATAGTATGAATTGAGCCTTACCGAGTGCCCAAGGTAGGGGACCGACGATGTCCATTCCCCACTTCATAAATGGCCACATAAACAAAACCGAGTGGAGTATTTTCCCTGGTTGATGTATCATCGGAGCGTGTCTCTGGCAGTCGTCACACTTTCGTATGAAGTCCTTTGCATCTTTCTCCATTTTCGTTTAGTAATAGCTAACCCTCATTAATTTTTGAACCAAATATTCTGACCCCGAATGGTTCTCGCAAGTACCTTCGTGAACTTCTCTCAAGGCATATACGGTATCTCCCGGCCCCAAGCATCTGGCTAGCGGGCCGTCGAATGTTCTTCTAAATAATGTTTCTACGACCAAGCTAAATCTGGAAGCCGTGGTACGCATGGATCTCGATGCTTTGGGATCCGAGGGAAATTTTCCAGTCTTCAAGTAGTCTATGTATTTGTTCCTCCAATCCTAAGTTAAACTCGTCGAATTTACTTTGGCGTGGCCTTCTTCAATCACATACTTCATGAGTTGTACTACCATCCCCGAACTCAATTCATCGACATCGACTGACGACCCCAAGTTAGCCAGAGCATCGGCCTCGCTGTTCTGATCTCGTGGCACGTGCTGCAGGGTCTATTCCTTGAATTGATTTAACGTTACCTATAATTTGTCTAAGTATATTCGCACACATTCCTCTTTCAGTTCGATCATCCCATTGACTTGATTTACCACAATGAGGGAGTCGCACTTAGATTCGATCACCTCGGCCCCAAGGCTTTTAGCCAGTTAGAGACCTGCAATCATGGCCTCATACTCGGCCTCATTGTTAGTCAATTTCGCAGTTCTAATATACTGCCTAACTACATTCTGTGTAGGTGGTTTTAACACGATGCCTAGGGGTGGGTATTCGGTATTTAAGAATTTTGGTTTGGTATTGCGGTATTCGGCTTATCAATTGTGTATACCAAATACCGTACCAAAGTATTTTGGTACGGTTCGGTATTTCTTATTTGGGTTCGGTACGGTTTCGGTTTGATACATATTCATGTGTACTGCTAAATGCTAAGAGCCTAAGCATTAAGCAACAAGCTAGATGCACACCTGATTATCAGAGCAAGTACTTGAAAGGGAAAAGAAGTAAATAAATTAGCACAACAAGCTAAGATAATTTGGTTTTTACACCTTCCAAAACTGGCTCGAATGAAAAGAGCAGGATTGGTCATTCCATGTTTGGCATTGATTGATTACCTGGGGAAATTAAGCTGAAATTTTTCTCTTGAATTTATACTGAGAATCTATTAAAGTATCTTCTATAAAACTAAACAAAAGAGCACACGTTTACTGACAGAAACCAAGTGACAATACTAAGTATAAATGGAGAAACCTGAACACTTTCCGATTAGGTGGAAATCTTAGCCTATTAGTAAATTTCCAAACGATCAAAAGAATACTATCAGGTTTGTGAACCAACAGTTCTAGCAACAAAAATTGAGCAAAATCTCCGTTTAACTTACAAAATTTGTTCTGCCTATAAACAGAAATACTTCAAGATACTTTCATAGAGTACAAAGAATCCTCAGGGCCAAGCATTACCAAGGAGTTTTGAAATTCCTTTCGATGTCAACACCTTTTTCGTGAATTCGCCGCGCAGCAACCAAGCAAAGTTTTTTGAAATTCTTGTCTGCCTCTTAGCAACTAAGCCTAAGGGTAAGGTATTAGGGAATTCAGGGTTTTGGACTTTTGGGGTGTGGGATTAAGGTTATTAGGCTAAAAAATAATAAAGTTGGGCCTGGACTAAAACATTTCGGTATACCAAAATAACGAAATATCAAAAACGCAATACCGTATACCGTATCAAACTACCGAAATACCATAATTTCTATACCAAAATACCGAAAAAACCGAAATCGAAATACCAAATTAATTCGGTTCAGTTCGGAATTCATTTTTTCAGATTTTATGCCCAACCCTAACGATGTCGAGCCCGGACCCCTTTGTGTTCGAAGCACCATCTGTAAAAAGGGTCCAATTCTCGAGGTAGTACCCGAGGTTAACAATAATTCCCTTTCGACTTCGGGTATTAAGGCCGGCATAAAGTCGGCCACAAAGTTTGTTAAAATTTGAGATTTTATGGCAGTTCGGGGTCGATACTCGATATTGTACCCGCTGATTTTGATGGCCCATTTGGCCAATCGAACTGAGAGCTCGGGTTTGTGCATGATGTTCCTCAGTGGTTAAGAGGTTACGACACATATGGCGTGGCATTGAAAGTACAGTTTTAACTTTCTGGAGGCGCTTAGCAAAGCGAGCGCCAATTTTTTCAGGTAAGGATACCTTGTTTGGGCGTCTCCTAGAATTTTACTAACATATTAAATAGGAAATTGCGTACCTTCCTCTTTCCGAACTAAGACTCCATTTACCGCCACCTTGGAAACCTCCAAGTAAAGGTATAGTTGTTTGTCCGCCTTCGGAGTGTGCAACAGGGGCGGACACGATAGGTAGCGTTTGAGTTCTTCCAAAGCTTGTTGGCACTCAGGGGTCCAGGAAAAGTTATTCTTCTTCTTTAATAGTGCGAATAATCAATGACTTTTGTCCGAAGACCTTGATATGAACCGGCCCAGGGCATCTATACGCCCGATTAGCCTTTAAACGACCTTGACGCTGTCTACCACGGCAATATTTTCTATGGCTTTGATTTTGTCGGGATTGACCTCGATTCCTCGATTGGACACCATGAACTCGAGAAAATTTCCTGATCAGACACTGAATGTGTATATCTCCATGTTCATCTTCATATTGTATCTTTTCAATATGTCGAAGGTCCCCTGCAAATGTTTCAAATTGTCCTCTGCTCGCAAGGACTTGACTAACATGTCATCAATATAAACTTCCATTGATTTTCCTATCTGTTCTTCGAACATCCGGTTTACTAGAGGTTGATAGGCGACACATGCATTTTTTAATCCGAATGACATTAAATTATAACAATAAGTACCAAATTTAGTGATAAAAGAAGTTTTTTCTTGATCGCTCGGGTCCATCCAAATTTGGTTGTACCTGGAATAAGCATCGAGAAAATTGAGTATCTCATGTCCGACCATCGCATCGATCATCTGATCGATGTTAGGCAAGAGAAAGAATCCTTGGGGCATGCTTTGTTTAGATCTTTATAAGCTACACACATTCTTAGCTTATTCCTTTTTTAGGCACTACTACTATGCTAGCTAACCAGTATGGGTATTTAAACTCCCGAATGGATCCTATTTTAAGGAGTTTAGATACCTCATCCTTGATGAATGCATGTTTGACCTCGGACTGCTGCCTCTTTTTCTACTTAACTGGATGGAACTTTAGGTCCAAACTCAGCTTATGGGTGGCTACTTCCGGCGGTATCTTTGTCATGTCAAAATAGGACTAAGCGAAATAATCTATGTTATTTTTAAGAAAATTAATGACTTTTTTCTGAGCTCGGGGGTTAACCCCGTACCCAGGTATACCTTTCAATCTGGTAGGTGTTCGATCAATGTGAATTGCTCCAACTCTTCGACCATTGATTTGGTGGCATCGGTATCATCAGGAGCTATGAACAATCTCAGAACTTCGTAATCATCCTCCTCGTCTACTCCACATTCCTCCGGTCCATCCAGGGACGAAAACAGTGCTTGCTATTTAACTTCGGCCTTTCTGGTCGACTTCGTGCTCTTTGTGACGGAGGGCATCGGGAGTACTTCGTCGACTGCGAACATCTCCTTTGCAGCTGGTTGTTCTTTGTAGAGCGTCTTGATTCCTTCCGGTGTAGGGAATTTCAACGCCTGGTGTAAGGTAGAAGGTACCGCCCTCATGTTGTGAACTATGGTCTTCCTAATGGAGCGTTATATCTCATGTCCCCTTCGATCACATAGTCCGGTGTTCACTGGCAGGGTTATCTCCCCTTTAGTGGTTTCGCATGCCATGTTAAATCCGTTCAACCTCCGGACTGCTGGCACTATTTGATCCTGTAACCCTAATTGCTCTATGACCCTTATTCTCATGATATTGGCCGAGCTACCTGGATCAATCAATACACGTTTAACTCAAGATTTATTGATAAGTACTAATATTACCAGTGCATCATTATGAGGTTGTACGATGCCCTCGGCATCCTCGTCGTTGAACAAAATGGTTCCCTCCGGGATATAATCTCGGGTGCGTTTTTCCCTTGTGATGGATACTTTAGTGCGTTTTATCATTGGCCCTTGAGGGACATCGACCCATCCAATGATCATGTTGATGACGTGCTGAGGTTCCTCATGTTTGGTCTATTTGTTAGCGTCCCTATTTCTGAAGTGGTTTTTGGCTCGATCACTTATAAATTCTCATAGGTGCCCGTTATTAAACAATCAGGCAACTTCTTCTCTCAATTGTCGGCAATCCTCGGTCATGTGGCCATGAGTGCCATGATACTTACACATCAAGTTAGGATCTCTCTGGGTAGGGTCAGACTACAATGGTAGAGGCCACTTGGTTTTCTTGATGCGCCCGATGGCTGATACGATGTTGGCAGCATCATCGTTAAAGTTATTTTTTGACAATCTTGGTACTTCCCTTGCCCCGAGTGGCCTGTCGAAACCATTTTTGCTCATCAGACCTCGGCTATTGGGCCCTCGATCGCTTCTCTTTTCATTTCTCGTGGGGTGACCCGAACCCGTTTCCCGTTCGATATCTGCTATACTACTGATACCGGTCTCGAATCGGTCTCGATTCATGATTGACGACTCTCTTAGACCTGTCGTCGGCTCTAACGAGATAAACGAACCCAGAAGGGGCTCCGAGTTAGTCGTCCTCGACTCTGATTTTTGACTGGTATCTATTGTAGACATCGGCCCAAGTTACCGCCGCGTACTCTACCAAATATTTTCTTAGCTGTTGATAAGCCAAGGAGCTTCGAGGGTTAAGTCCTTGAGTTAATTCCTGAACGGACAATCATTGGAAACCGGAGGCAGGTCCATCCGTTCCATTTGGAACCTCAACACGAACTCTCTGAGCATCTCGTTATCTCTTTTGTTTAACCTTGAAAAGGTTCAATTTTTGGGTTTCGACCTTGATGGCCCCGACATGGGCCTTCACAAAAGTATATGCAAGCATAGCAAACGAATCAATAGAATTAAGGGGTAAGTTGTAATACCATATCATTTCTCCTTTTGATAGAGTTTCCCCAAACTTCTTCAACAACATCGACTCGATTTCGTCATCTTCCAAGTTGTTCCCCATGATGGCACATGTATAGCAGGTTACATGCTCGTTTGGATCCATGGTTCTATTGTACATTGGAATATCGGGCATACGAAACCTCTTCGGTATCAGCTTTGGTGTCGCACTCGGAAGGAAAGGCTTTTGGATAAACCTCTTGGAATCCGGTCCTTTTAATATCGGGGGTGCTCCCGGGATTTGATCGACCCTGGAATTATATGTCTATACCTTCTTTTCGTTGGCCTTAGTTTTCTTCTCGCCTGATTCGATCCGCTTCGTCAATGTTTCAAGTATTTTCATTATATTGGGGTTGAACTCATGCTCTGCTTTTCCCGACCTCTCGGTGGTTTGTTCGTTTCTTCAGGTGTTATCCCGGGACCATTCGGGCTCGACCTTGCCAGGGTGTGGCCTTGATTCTGTAGCTGCGCTATCGCCGCCTGTTGAACCTGCAACATTTCGAAGATTAGCAGCAGGCTTATCCCACCACCTTCGCCTTAAGGCATCTCTCGAACTGTTGGTCGGGGACATCACGAACGCTATTTTCGTGGTCACTCAGCAAGTTGACGTCGATATCAACTTGTGAATTGGCATCGATTGGATCGGAAACTAGGACTCTGTTGGGATCAGCAGGGGGAATCTCATTGCTAGGCACTAGATTGTTATTTTCGCTATGATGGCCAGACTCAGCCTCAACGTTCAAGTGGGCAAACTAAAATTTGACATATGTAAGTTGACCTGAAATTGAGACTTTAAAGAACAAGCTTAAAATAGAGTGTGTAATGGAGATTTATGTCAAACCATCACTATTATCCTTAGCCCCACGGTGGGCGCCAAATTGTTTATCCTTAAAATGGATAACAATTAAAATTGTACGTAATTTTAAGGATATGCGGATAGATCCAACACAAATAATCAAGAATATTAGATAAATGAATTAAAGATACAATGAATAATCAAACCATTTGTAACGTTATGGACCAACTTGAACTTGGATTGGGCAATAGTTTCTGCCCTTGATAGGGTCCTTGGTTCGAAGCCAATCAAGAACAAAGAACAAAAGTAAAATAAGGACTTTGCAATAGCTAGAAAGCAGATAAATGAGTTTGTATTGCCTTAATATGCGTGTTACAATGTCCCCTATTAAATAAAAAGTTTCCCCTTTATATAGTAGGAGAGTTTCATCCCTAGTACAATTCTAATAAAGGTAAAAATCCTCTTTTCTTATTAATTACTGATCTGTTACTGACATCGGGCGAGATCTGCGCCGTGATATCCGGTTGGGTGCGGATATCACGATCCTCTGCTAGTCGTGTGCAGCAGTTTGCCATGTTTTTCTAGGTCTTGGAGCTCGTTCTGGGTTCGGAGAGTGTTGTCTTATCATATCTGATGGTGGGCACCTCGTTCGGGACTTGATACAAAGAGTTCACAGCTTCGATTTCGATCTCATATATTCATACTCTTACTTCGTTTGATCCATCGGGAAATCGGGATGTGCGTTAACCCCGGTTTCACCCGTATACAGTTATTTCTTAAAAAAAAAATTATAATTTAAAAGTCAAACTCTACAAAAAAAGTTCTTCAACAAAAGCTCTCTAAAACTACAAATCCTCTCGAGTCTCTCTTTCCTTTGATTTTATGCTTATTTTTATTAGTAAAATTTTTAATGTTTGTCTTTTTGTTATTTTAATTTCAATTTATTCTGTTAAAAGTTTTTTTATTGTTTAGCTAAATATTTCATAGTTTGATCTAAAATTTGGGTACACTATTCATTGACAAAAAAATTATTGACTTGTTTAAAGTTTGAACATTTTTCACGAAATTTCTGGCTACACCACTTATCTTTCATATTAATTAGTAATTTATTAGGTAAACGTAAGAAAATAATAATATTTTAATCCAATTTCTTAGGTGATAAGTAGAATGAGATTTTGGATTAAAAATACCACTTCGATGTCTCATTCAGACTGAAATAGGGAACAACGTGAATCATGAATATAGTAGACAAATCATTCATTCACAATTACTATACATTTTGTCTTTTTCATATGCCTCATAAATTCTAAATTTAAAATTCCATGCAAGAAAAAATTGCAGTTTATTAGGTTAACTGTCAAATGTTAATTAAATTCGGGAGGAAATAATTGGTTTAACGTGAAATACAAGTTAAGAAAAGGGATAATGATACTGTATAGCCGATCTCAAAATAATAGCTGAAATATATATATTTTATATATATATATATATATATACATGTTGTATGTTATATATAAAAATTATACAAATTTTATACACTTTTGTGACTACCAAATATAAATAGTTTACGGCGCGGTCTAAAAGTGATAATAATAAGTTCCAATTGTGGGGGTAAAAGTGATTATTTCATTGATCCCTTCACTAAGTTTCCACATAAGCCAAAAAATAACGAAGAAGTTAGTGGTCCCTAAGCATCACAAATTTGTACGTTAGAAACTCTAAGTGTGTTTGACTCCCAATTATGTGGCTCAGCAAACAAATCTAGCGGTACATTTTGGCTCTATTTTTTTAATTATTTTTTATAAATATTATTTGTTTATGAAATATGATCATATTTTGGGGAAAAAAACTTTAATAATTTTCAAGTTCTCAAAAACTGGTTTAGGATAGTTTTTGGGTGAAAATATTTCTTCCACCCAAAAACATCAACTTTTTTTCAAATATAATGCATGTCCAAATATAATTTTAATTTTCAAAAATTATTTTTTAACACAACTTCAAAAATTCTTTTTTCAAGTTTTAATAAAATTTATGTACAAACGATAGCTTAGTATCTTGAAAACAAAACTAAAATGTAGTTGGAAACCAAAAAACACACATTTTAATTTTTTTTCCTAAAAAGAACCAACTAAAAATAAATTTCTTGAAATTAAAATAAAAGGTAAGCCATACCACATCTTAGATTTTTCTTTTTGTTTTAGAACAGCGTGAAGACAAGAGGAAGATTCCAAAGTAGACTGGACACAATTAGAGATGTGCTAAAAGCTCAGGGAATATTTTTAATATCCCTTTTGTCTTTTATTCTTTATTATGTTTTTGTATGGCAATAGTGCAATCAAAGTGTCCAACTTTTGACACTTTTATTACCCCCCATAGAGCCATATAGTGACTGGATTGGACCTACAGTTCACTAACTTATGGAAGAAGATCTCCGTTTAAATAAATAAATTTAAAAATAGAAAAGAAAACATAAATGGATGAAGGGATAAATCCCAAAAATAATTCCTCGTCTTCATCCTTTGTGTATTACTAGGAAGAACATGACCAAAAGACACTTCTGTATGCTTCGAAATAAGAATCTTGAGAATACATAATTCTTCTCTCTAAAGTTTTATGGCACTCTTTTCATTTTTAAATATTTCAAAAAATTGACAAATATTACTCTACTAATATTTATAAAGCTTTAAAGATAATAAGAAATTAAATTGAATATATTTTAAAATTATAAACTTTCATATATATATTTTCTATATCAAAATAAAATTCAATTATCAATTTAGTATTTTCCATTTACTATAACTAGTATTTTATAAAAGTTAAATTAACCCTTAAATTATATATGTTCAGTCAAACACTGATATATATTAAATTGGACGAAGGAAGTACATGTACGTTTCATCTTTTTGGAAGAAAGTATAAAATAAACATAACAAATATATATATATATATATATATATACACTACAAATTGAGCAAATTATAAAATGCCTCATCAAACTATAATAAAAATATTGATAAAAAAAAACTATAATAAAAATAAAAGAATCACACTTCTAGCCAATTTACATATTTGTTACCACCAAAGGTTGTAGTGAAATGGTAAGTACTCCTCCATTAGAAATAAAACTATTTTTGATAGGTAGTGTTTTATTCTTCAAAGTAAATTTTTTTTTTTGCGAATTCAGATTAGTTGGGCTATGAAACAGACACCGAACACCAAATGTAACACTGCAAATCATGTTTGTCAACCCTCATTAAACACCAGCAAACCATAATTATATACAAAAAAGAAATGTGAATCTATTTTATCGTCAATGACATTTGGTGAGCTAAGATAAGGTCCTTATGGTGATTAATTATAATCACAAAGAAATTGAAGATCAAGAGATTGGTGGACGTTTGACACTCTAAAAAAAGGAATTTTGAAGCCTCCATAATGGGCCCACAGAAAATCGTGGGCTTTGCAGTCACTCGGATTCTAGAAGCCCACCTACTGATGATCAAATTAAATTCAAAACTTCCAAACCAAGGCTGATGTAAAGAGTAAGAACAAAAACTAACTGCATCTGTTCTTCTTTTTTTTTTTTTTTTTTTTTGTGTGCGCAGAAAATCAATAAATATACATATGGGACTTTTAAATTCGGGAGAAGGTAGGCATGGCTCCCGTGGATGACAAGATGTGGGAAGCGACGCTCAGATGGTTCGGGCACGTGCGGAGGAGAAGCTCTGATGCTCCGGTGAGGAGGTGTGAAAGGTTGGCTTTGGCAGGTACGATAGGAGGTATAGGACGACCTAAGAAATACTGGGGAGAGGTGACCAGGCAAAACATGGCACAACTGTAAATTTTCGAGGACATGGCCCGTGATAGAAAGGTGTGTAGGTCGAGTATTAGAGTTGTAGGTTAAGAGGTAGTAGAGCATTTTTCTTCTTCGAACCAGGGGTGAGACTAGTTTGATAGGGTTGATCTTGGATGGCTAGGGGTTAATATTGTGTTCACACTATCCTTCCTTTTATCATAGCACCGGCCGGCCTATTTACTGGTTATTGTTATTGCATGCCATTTATTTTATGGTTCTTATGTTGTTGTTATTATGTCTATGGTTTCTATTGACGGTACTGATATATTGTCTCTTCTTGTCTTTTCTGTTTTCTTGAGCCGAGGATCTATCGGAAACAGTCTCTCTACCCCCATCGGGGTACATAGGGGTAAGGTTTGCGTATACACTACACTCCCCACATCCCACTTGTGATATTTTACTAGGTCGTTGTCGTTGTTGTTGTTGTTGTTGTTGTAGGTATATACATATTTATCATTTATTTATATTTGCGTGTTGAATATTTTTACTTGAATTTTTACCTACTAATGTTAAATTGTTGTGCTTAGACGTAAACATCGGATGAGAAGGAGTGTTTCACTTTAGTTAGTTATGACTTAATGACTTAAAAAAAAATTGCATGACAAGACAGTTTGAGTGCATGCATTTCTGTATTATTTAGCAACTTATTCAAACCACTTATTTTGCCTTTTCATAAGAACCTCAAACGTAAATGAGGTGATGGAGTTTTCAAATTTCTTTTTTCTTAAATCTAATTTTGCAGGCCTTTTTGAGCATCTTTATGTAGATCCCTATATCTTACATTTTCTCGTGATTTAGTATCTAAGATTATTCTTTTTCTTTTTTATGTGTCTATATATATGAGTTTATGTGAATCATTCCTACAGTCGCTCGCTATTAAATTTGGAATTAGATTGTTGAACCGTGTGACCTTAAATCTAAAAGTTTTAGCTGTTAAACAGAATATATCTTTGCATATTTAAATAGAGATTGTTTGAATTATGTGACCATATGAAACGGTGAGAAATAGTGAGAATTATGATATATTCGTGGTGAAATAGGTAAGAAGGTTAACTGTCTTTTGTAATAATTGATTAGCAAAAATATTCTGCTTCATGCTCTTCCTTTTCAAATGTTGGTAATTAGTTTTACATTGAAGTTAGTTTAACAATGTTATTTGTATGGTAATCTACCAAATGTTTCATATGTACACCCAAGTCAAAGACACGCTACTTTAGTCTTTAGTATCGTTTGATGTCGATTATTAGTGAAGGATTAAGACGGGCCAAAACTTTGACAGTAAGCCTCGAAACTGAAAATCATCCATTCGCAACTACTCCCTTCGTTTACTTTTACTTGTTCATAACGAATTTTGCATTCCCTTCAGAAATAATAAATGTACATATTTTATCATAATAATAATAATAGCATTTGAAAAAGTTTTAGGGAAAGAATTTGAGAAATGAGTAGTTAACGATAAAAATAAAATATAATTTTTTTTTTCTTGATTTGCTAAAATGAGCAAGTAAAAGTTAAATGTATTTTTAGTATACTGGACTAGTACTAAAAGAACGAAGAGATAGTGGTTTTTAAGAGATCAAATACCTCTAATCAAATTTTATCTCTTACTAAGAATAATTTACAAGAAAACCAACGCAGGGTTGTGCAAGCTAAAGAGAGTAAATTTCTGGTGCAGTAAAAATATTGACTTATCCATAAACTTCTATAAAACATTCGAGGAACCTGACACCATTGGAAAGGAATAGTGAAAAAGGAAAGGATAACATAAGCCAGTTGGCCTAAGATGATGACATTATCACACATAAAAGTAGTAAAATTCCACATTCATGAAAACGTACATGCACATGCATTATTATTGGTTGAGGTAAGGTTTAGTAAGTTGCCTATATAGGACACTACGTCATTGAAATGTACAAGTTCATTTAAAAAGTCAATAATTTGTTTTACAAATACTTTTGTCTTGGTAGCTAATTTTACTATTTTGACGCGGTGCAACTCAAAGGCGACCCTTATTGTAGCAAATAAAAGGGTTAAATAGACCCCTTACTTGTTTGCTACGTCTATTTTAACATTTTTGTTTACCCGAAAAATATATATAGTTGAATTTATACGTAATTCTAAGGATACGTGATATAACTTGGTACAAATTAGAAAATTAAGTAGAAATATATCGAATATTGACTGTAAAAAAGGAAAGAATACAAACCCAAATTGAGTAGGGAATGATTTATAAATGAATAAGATGAATCAATGTCCAAAACCCGAAAAAGGATAATCTTTACTATATGTGTGTAAATCTCAATAATCTTTGAAATGTGAGAGTGTATTCATGTCTGAATGTTGAATTTGTCCCCTTACAGAAATGATACCCACTCTTAATATAGTGGAAGAATTTTACTTTGGATATAATTAAAAATACATAGTGATAATCTCATGATAGATTAGTTAATTAGTTTTTCCTTAATTCCCGCCGAGATTTTCTCCCCTAATGCGGCTACAACGGCTCTTTGTCTCTTGGCTCGATCTTGGTCGGTCTTGGTATCGGTCGGTCTCTTGGTCTCGAGCTCGATATTGACTCGAGTTCGGTATTGATCGGTCTGTGGATCTTGAGCTCGATAACACCACTTCACATCATAGCTCGATTTTGACTCGAGCTCGATATTGATTGGTCCCTGAATCTTGAGCTCGATAACCCGGCTTCACATCTCATCTTGATATTATAATAACGACGCTTGGTCCATCATGTTCCAATCTTGACTAATTACACGAAGGGCAAACTCGGTTTTGACCTATATAGATAGTCCCCTCGTTTCTCGGAAAGAATGTGGCGAGAAACGATATGATTTTTCAACTTTTGACTAGATACACACTGACGTCTGCATCGAGCCCGATTATGACGTATGTGACAAATGCCCGTCGGTCCAGTTATCAAGGCATTAAATGCGATTCAGACGATGGTCGGCCACTGCCAATTTTGAACTGTCACTGTGAAATCTATAAATAGCCCCCTTATTCATCATCTCAAACCTTTACCTTCTAATCCTTTCATTCCAACCTTCACAGTTCTTCGCCTTCCCCACAGTTCTCTATTTTCAGTTTTTAGAAATTTCTTTGCTTATTCTTCACCAAACACCAAAATATTTCAATTTTCCATCTTTTTTGTTCTTGAAAATTTTGATGGCCAAGATATCTAAAACTGTTCCTTAGAAAGAGGCTACTTCTTCCTCTCGGTCGGTCGGTGAGAAACCGGTGGTGGAGCCACACCTCAAAGAACTCGTTCCTGGGGGATGTGTTATCGATTCTGACTTTAAGGTCGAGAAACCCTCATCGGTTGCTGGTCGATGTGAGCCGGTATCGAGATATATATGCTCGATACCCCAAAGCCTTATTGATTTGGTGAAGAAAGATTGTGGTTGGGAAAACAAAGAAGTTGTGATACCGGCACCGAAGGAAGTGATTACTACCCACGTCGAAGGGTACTTGAGTGTTTACACTTACCCTTTCACGTTGGGTCCCCTCGATCCGGTCATCATCAACTTCTGCAAGAAGTACCAAGTGACCCTCGGCCAAATACATCCTTCTTTCTGGAGGATTGTAATACTGCTATGTTTCTTTGTGAGCAAAATCGACGGGCTTCCCTTTACCCTGGACCACCTCGTAAGATTATATAGCCCTCGTCTTTACCAAGGTGGGTTGATAAAGCCTCAACTCCGGGCCACCAAGGCGTTTACCTCGAGCATAGATGAAGACAAAGATCAGGGTTGGATGAGTCGGTTTGTTTGAGTGAAGACCTCGGACTTAATCCCGATTGAGAGTATGCCATTTCCAGAGAAATGGAATATGAACCGTAAGTGTGATTCCGTATTTAGCTTTTGTTGTTTTTACTTCCTCATCTTTTCTTATCAGTGTTTTTCTTGACACATCCATTGCTTGGATGTCGGGTGTGATTCCCCATATCGAGAACTAGGTTAGGAGCTTGGTTTTGACATCAACATATGCCGAGCGCGCATGGTGCGATTTGTCAAAGGGCCGGTGGGAGGCTCGTACTCATGGTAAACCTTTCTCTTAGCTCACCTATCTGTTCAAGTATTTTTTTCAGGCATAAGTTTTACTTACTTTCCTTTCTTTGTAGGTCTTGGAAAAGATGCGGTTATGAGACCCCCATCAGGCGATGAAGAAGTTTTACCGCCTATCTCAAAATCGGAGAAGGTGATTAAGAGAAAAAGGGCCTCGGACTCCGAGGGTCAAAAACCTAAAAAGAGAGCGGCTCATAAACCCAAGGTGAACGTAGTCCATTTCACTATGGAGTCAATCTTGAGTCTTAGGGATGAAGAAGAAGAAGAAAAAAGTGATTCTGGGTTGTAGGCCCGTGCCCGGGCTAGCACCGATACTCAGAATACTTCGGTATCGATGGGAGTTGATACTGCTCCGACCAGGCTAGATGAGGTCGAGGAGGGGAGTTCAACCCAGGTTCCCGAGGATGTTTTACCTCAGGGTAAAGAAACCGTCAAAGAGGTGGTGAATGCCGGTGCGCAAACTGAGCTAGGGGCTCCCGAAGACGGAGGCAGCGCCCCTAAAGACCTACTCGGGGTGATAGAGATCGGGGATTCCCCCTTTTTCCCTTCTTTTTCCCAATCGATGATACGTGACTCTCAAGCTGTGGTGACTTATCACGAGGAAGGGGCCCATGGAAGGGAGGATCCTTTCCGTGGTTATTTTATCGGGGTAGAAGATGTCACCGGTCTGAATGACTTGGGGGTTCCTAAGAAGAGCTCGAGCACGGTGAGGGCGCCTTGACTACTTAACGAAGCCCAACATGCCCTAAATCGGGTAAGTTCATACTTTCTTTGCCAATTTTCATACTTGTGTTTTCCTTTCCTTGTATAATCTCTTGTTTGTTTTTGTAGGCTTTTGAGCTCCATCACGAGGCATTTTTCCAATCCCGAGGGGAACTGAACCGGTACGAAGCCGAAGTTCGAAGGCTTACTGAGGAGAGATATGCCTTAAAGTTTCTCAGTGAGCAGAAAGAAGGAGAAGTAAAAAGACTTCGGGCTGAGCTGGAAGTATCTCGAAAAGAACAAGCTGAGCTGGCCAAGCATGTAAAAAGAATCTTTGAATTTAATGATATTTCCTCGGGAGTGATGGCTAACAGTTCAGTCCTGCAGGTCGAGCAAAAGTTTGACGTGATCAGGCAACTTCGTGTTGAAGTGGACGCAGTGAAGGCGAAGGCCGAAGAGTGAAAAAAGAACATAGATCACCTTGCCTCAGAAAAGAAGGTCGCCCGAGCTCAACTAGTGTATGTTGAGGTCCAACTCCGAATCTTAAAAGAGAAAGCTTTGGTACAAGCTAAGAAAATCAAGGAGTTCGAGTCTCGGTTGAGCTCAACAAATTCTGATCGAGAGAGACTGGTCACAGAACTTGCAACGACCAAATTGGAGGTCGAGAAAACCATGGCCAGTGTTGACGCAATGGTGTCTGTTTATCGATCTGACGCCGAAGCTGCTCAGGTTCGAGAAAAGGAGGTTGCTGAGGCAGGTTCGAGCAAAAGAGGTTGTTGAGGCTGCTCAGGTTCGGGCAAACTGGGTTGCCGAGCATGTTAAATTCCAGTCTCGAAGGGAGACTCTCGAAGAGATTCATGCTCATGGCTTCGATCTTACAGCCGAGATCGAGAAAGCTAGGGAGCTTGAAGCTGTAAATAGAGTGTTAGCTTTTCCCGATGATGATGATACCGGGAGTACGAGCGGATCTGAAAGCGAAGGAGGCCTCGAGGGTGAAGATGATGCTCCTGGAGAGGACTTAGTCCTTTAGTATTTTTTGTGTTTTCTTTTAAGTCCGATTTGGTCTTTTGTGGAGAAATACTAAGTCCTTTAGTATTTCTCGATCGAGTGAGTATTTGCTCGAACTTGAAATGAAAACAACCCTTAGGCTTTTATGGTCGAGTGAGGGTTTGCTCGAACTTGAAGCAATGTAGCCCTTAGGATTTTTAGAGCTTGATCTCGTTGACTTTTTGGATGGCAGTCCCCGATTTATAGGGTAATTATTCAAACCCCGGTCATAGTCGGCCATCAAGCATGTTTACATAATAGATCGGGAACATACAATAGAAGAATATTTTTTAGATATGAGATATCGGTAAAGAAAAATTTCTCTTTATAAGTCATTATACACGTGTTCATGTTTTGTGCCACGGTTCGAGCAAACTATGCGGGCATGGTTCGTTTGACCATTTGGCCCTTACAAATTTTTCCTATCAAGACCCTGTTGTCATGAAGTAACTTTCTTGCATCGAACTTGATATATTCGAGGGCAATGCCACCCAGTATTCGAGGTTGATTATAAAGAAGCCTCACATACTGTTGAATTGTTCTAAGTTAGCACGATCAATGGTTGCCTAATTAACAACCTTACCGAAAAACCCATTTGGGACAAAACCGGTCTAAGGGAAAAAAGTGCAATGCGTGCTTTCAGACCTAAAGGCTTCGAGTTGAAGAATCCATCATTGTTTCTGGTCGAACACCTGCAAGGGTTAATTTCAAAATACAAATGAACATGGGAGCGTCGTACCTTAGCAGTAGTATCGTTTTAGGTGTGATACGTTCCAATTTCTCGATAGTTGTTTACCGTTTATCACACCGAGCTTGTAGGATCCTTTTCCGACAATTTTGAGAACCTGATATGGTCCTTCACAGTTCAAACCCAGTTTCCCTTCATTCGGATTTCGGGTGTTGAGGGTGACTTTCCTTAGCACCAAGTCCCCGATTTTAAAATGTCGAAGATTGATTCTTCGATTGTATTACCTTTCAATCCGCTGTTTTTGGGAGGCCAATCAGATATGAGTGACTTCTTGTCTTTCATCCAATAATTCTAGGCTCGTGTTCATTGTCTCATTATTTGACTCCTTTGTTGCATATCGAAACCTGATGCTAGGTTCTCCGACTTCAATCAGGATCAGAGCTTCGACGCCATAAACCAACGAGAATAGTGTTGCTCCGATACTAGATTTCGATGTTGTGCGATATGCCCATAGGACCTCGGGGTAGTATTTCTCTCCATTTTCCTTTGGCATCGGTAAATATCTTCTTAAGATTTTGGATGATGGTTTTGTTGGTTGATTCGGCTTGTCCGTTCCCGCTGGGTTGATACGGTGTTGATAGGATCCTTTTGATCTTGTGATCCTCGAGAAATTTAGTTACTTTGCTGCCAATGAATTGTTTTTCATTATAACATACAATCTCGGCTAGCATCTCGAATTGGCATATGATGCGGTCCCAAATGAAGTCTATCACTTCTTTTTCCCTGACTTTATCAAAAGCATGTGCTTCAACCCATTTAGATAAATAATCAGTCATAAACAAAATAAACCGAGCTTTACCTGGGGCCGATGGGAGGGGGCCGACGATGTCCATTCCCCATTTCATGAAAGGCCATGGAGATAGGACCGAGTGGAGTAGCTCCCTTAGTTGATGAATCAAGGGCGCATGTCTTTGGCATTTGTCGCATTTTTGAACGAACTCCCTTGTATCCTTGCCTATATCGGTCCAATAATACTCTGCTCTGATTGCTTTATGGACCAGCGAATCGGCACCAGAATGGTTTCCACAAGTGCCCTCGTGAATTTCACGTAGGATGTAATCGGTATCTCCTGGTCCCAAACATATTGCCAATGGTCCATCGAACGTCCTTCTAAACAATGTTCCGTCTTCGGACAGGGTGAACCGTGCTGCCATTATGCGCAAAGCTCTCGATTCCTTTGGTCTGATAGAAGCTTCCCATTCTTGAAGTACTCTATATATTTGTTTCTCCAATCCTAGGTTAGACTTGTGGAGTTTATCTCGGCGTGACGTTCTTCGATCATAGATCTTATGAGTTGTATGACAGTCCCCGAGTTGAGTTCGTCATCTTTGACCGATGAACCTAAGTTTGCAAGAGTGTCGGCCTCGCTGTTCAGTTCTCGGGGTACATATTGCAAAGTCCATTCTTTAAATTGATGTAGAGTCATCTGTAATTTATCCAAGTACCTCTACATTCGATTTTCTCGAACTTCAAAAGTCCCGTTAACTTGGTTGACCACGAGGAGGGAATCACACATAGCCTCTACGACCTCCGCTCCCAAGCCTCTGGCTAGTTCGAGACCTACAATCATGGCCTCATACTCGGCCTCATTGTTAGTCAATTTTGTAGTTCTGATAGACTGCCTAACTACATTACCTGTGGGCTATTTTATTACGATGCCTAGTCTGAATCCCTTTGCGTTCGAGGCACCGTCCGTAAAGAGGGTCCAGACTCCCGAAGAGGTACCCGATTTCATCAGTAGTTCTTTTTCAATATCAAGTATGAGGGCCAGTGTAAAGTTAGCCATGAAGTCCACCAAGATTTGAGATTTGATAGCGGTTCGGGGTCGATACTCAATATCGTACCTGCCGATTTCTATGGCCCATTTGGCCAATCGAGTTTGTGCAAAATATTTCAAAGAGGATAAGTTGTTACAACATGTATCGGATGACATTGTAAAAACGGTTTTAGTTTCTTAGAGGCGCTTATTAAAGCAAGCGCTAATTTTTCTAAGGGTGGATACCTAGTTACGGCCTCATCTAAGGTCCGACTGACATAATAAATAGGGAATTGCGTACCTCATTTTTCTCGAACCAGGACCCCGCTTACTGCTATCTTTGAGACAGCTAAGTACAAGTAAAGTTGTTCATCCATTTTCGGGGTATGAAGCAGAGTCGGGCTCGATAAATACCGTTTTAGTTCCTCCAAAGCCTGCTGGCATTCCGGAGTCCATGCAAAGTTGCTTTTCTTCTTAAGTAGTAAGAAAAATCAGTGGCTCATATCTAAGGATCTCGAAATGAATCGTCCTAGGGCAGCTATCCGTCTCGTTAGCCTCCGCACGACCTTTACATTATCTACCACTATGATGTCCTCGATAGCTTTGATTTTATCGGGGTTGATCACGATTCCTCGATTGGATACCATGAAACCAAGAAACTTGCCCGAACCAACCCCGAATGCACATTTTTTTTGGGGGTGTGCTTCATATTATACTCCCTCAGTATATCGAAAGTTTCCTGCAAATGCTTTAAATGGTCCTCTGCTCGCAGGGACTTAACTAACATGTCATCAATATAAATTTTCATTGACTTTCCTATTTGTTTTTTGAACATTCGGTTTACTAGGCGTTGATAAGTTGCACCAGCATTTTTTAGATCGAATGGCATTACGTTATAACAGTAGGTACAATACTTAGTGATAAACGAGGTCTCTTCCTGATCCTCCGGGTTCATCTATATCTGGTTTTACCCGGAGTAGGCATCGAGAAAATTGAGATTCTCGTGGCCGGTCGTGGCATCGATCATATGATCGATATTAGGCAAAGGAAAAGAATCCTTAGGGCAAGCTTTATTCAGATCTTTATAATCTATATACATTTTAAGTTTGTTTCCCTTATTAGGGACTACCACCACATTTGCTAGCCATTAGGGATATTTTACTTCTCAAATTGATCCTATTTTAAGAAGTTTGGTTACCTTGTCCTTGATGAAGGCATGTTTCACCTCGGATTGGGCCCTTATTTTTTGCTTTATTGGAGGAAATTTTGGATCCAAGCTTAGTTTATGAGTGGTTGTTTCCGGTGGGATCCCTGCCATGTCAAGGTGTGACCAAGCGAAATGGTTCATGTTAGCTATAATAAATTGAATAAGCTTTTTCCTGAGCTCGGGATCTAACCCCGTTCCCGGGTATACCTTTCTCTCGGGCAAATTTTCGATTAGCATGACTTGATCCAGCTCTTCGACTGTTGATTTGGAAGCGTTGGAGTCATCGAGGACCATGAGGGATCGAGGGATCCCATAGTCATCATTTTCGTTGGTCTTCTAATTTTCTAGTTGGGTCGAGGCTGACGTTTGTGATTGTTATTTGGTATCATGTTTATCCTTCGAGTTTGATCCCTTTGTCGATGATAGTGAAGATATCAGAATCACTTCATCGACGGAAAACATTTCTTTTGCGTCCGGTTTCTCCCCGTAGACCGTTTTGATTCCCTACGATATCGGAAATTTCAGAACCTGGTGAAGGGTCGAGGGTATTGCTCTCATATTGTGGATCCATGGCCTCCTGAACAGGGTGTTATATCTCATATCGCCTACGATCACGTGGAACTTCGTTTCTTGGATGATCCCAACCATGTTTACTGACCAAATTATCTCACCCTTAGTAGTTTCACATGCCATATTAAATTCGTTCAGAACCAAGGTTACGGGCACGACCTGGTCCTGTAGACCGAATTTCTCTACGACCCTTGATCGAATGATGTTGGCCGAACTACCTGGATCAATTAACACACTTTTAATTTGAGTTTTATTCATAAGTACAGATATTACCAGTGCATCGTTATGGGGTTGCATGATTCCTTCCGCGTCTTTGTTACTAAAGGATAGGGTTCCTTTAGGTGTGAAATCCTGAGTCCGAGATCACTTCTCACTTACAATCGACATCTTAGTGTACTTACAATCGACATCTTAGTGTGTTTAAGCACCGGCCCCTAGGGGACATTGCTCCCTTCGATGATCATGTGGATGATGTGTTGTAGCTCTTCTTGTTCGTTTTGTCTATTGAAATCTCTATTTTTGAAATGGTTTTTTGCCCGGTCACTTAAAAATTCTGGAAGGTGCCCTTCATTGAATAACCGGTCTACCTCCTCTCTCAACTGCCTGCAGTCTTCAGTTCTGTGGCCATGGGTGCCATGATACTTTCACATTTGATTGGGATTTCTCTGGGCTAGATCGAACTACGGAGGTCGAGTCCACTTAGTATCTTTGATGCATCCGATAGCTGACACGATGGCGGATGCATCGATGTTGAAGTTATATTCTAATAACCGTGGTGCTTCCTTAGGCCCGGTATGCATGTCGAACCCATTCTTGTTCATCAGCCCCCAAGACCCATGGACTCGATCACTTCTCCTTTCGCCTCGTACAGAGTTGCGTGAAGGTTCGCTACCCCTACAATCTCCGTTATACGGTCGATATCGGTCCTTGTTCGACCTTGGTTCTCGGTCGATGTCCCTTTTAATAACGGACCAAGAACCCAATTGGTCGTCTTCGATTCTAATCTTTGATTGATATCGATTATGTACATCGTCCCAGGTAACAGCCGGGTACTCGATCAAGTTCTGCTTCAACTGCCGTGAAGCCATCGAGCTTCGTTCGTCAGTCCTTGAGTGACAACTTGAATAGCCCAATCGTCCGTGACCGGTGGTAGATCTATTCGCTCCATTTGGAAACGAGATACGAACTCTCTTAGCATCTCGTTATCTTTTTGCTTTACCTTAAAAAGGTCCGACTTCTTGGTCTCGACCTTTATGGCTCCGACATGTTCTTTTAAGAAAGCATCTGCAAGCATAGAAAAAACATCAATAGAGTTAGGCGGTAAATTATGATACCATACCATTGCCCCTTTTGACAGGGTTTCCCCAAACTTTTTCAATAATACGGATTCGATCTCGTCGTCTTCTAGATCGTTCCCTTTAATGGCACATGTGTAAGAGGTGACATGTTCGTTGGGGTCGGTCGTCCCATTATATTTAGGAATTTCGAGCATGCGGAACTTCTTGGGGATTAGTTTTGGAGCAGCGCTCGGGGGGAAAGGCTTTTGTACGAATTTTTTGGAATCCAAGCCCTTTAATACCGATAGTACCCCCGGAATCTGATTAACCCCGGAGTTATAAGTTTCTACTTTTTTGTAGTTTCCTTCAATCCTCTTTTCACTTGACTCAAATCATTTTGTTAGTTCCTCGAGCATTCTAATAATCTCGGGACTAGTCCCTGATTCTTGTTCATTTGATCTTACTACAACTGGCCTCGTTTTATGGGTGACCTCTCGGGCTTGGCCCTGCTTGGTGCCTGGGTTTGGCTCTGTAACTGAGCTATTGCTACCTGTTGAGCTTGCAACATTTCGAAAATCATACGCAGGCTGATCCCGTCTTCTCCAATATTTTGGGTATTTCGAACTGCAGATCGAGTTCCACCATGAATGCTGTTTTCGGGGTCGGAACGTTGGTTCGCCTCGATGTCCACGTGTGACTGAACGTCAATTGGATCTATGGCCCGAGCTCCAACGGGATTGACGGTGGCCTTTCACCCCTGGTCGCCAGGTTGTTGTTCTCATCTTGAAGGCCAGCTTCGTTGTCGATAGGTAAAGCCATTAATTGAGAGTTCATCATTTTTATCCTGAAATCAAAGACACTTCCAAGAGCAAGTGTAAAATGGTGTGTTTTGTAGATATTCGTATCAAATAACCGCTGTTATCCTTAGCCCCACGGTGGGCACCAAATTGTTTACCCGGAAAATGGATAGAGTTGAATTTATACGTAATTCTAAGGATACATGATATAACTTGGTATATTAAAAAAATAAGTAGAAATATATCGAATATTGACGGTAAAAAAGGAAAGAATACAAACCCAAATTGAGTAGAGAGTGATTTATATATGAACAAGATGAATCAATGTCCAAACCCCAAAAAAGGATAATCTTTACTATATGTGTGTAAATCTCAATAATCTTTGAAATGTGAGAGTGTATTCATGTGTGAATGTTGAATCTGTCCCCTTACAGAAATGATACCCACTATTAATATAGTGGAAGAAACCTAATTTGGATATAATTAAAAATACATAGTGGGGATCCCATGATAGATTAGTTAATTAGCTTTTCCTTAATTCCCGCCGAGATTTTCTCCCCTAGTGCGGCTACAACGGCTCTTTGTCTCTTGGCTCGATCTTGGTCGATCTTGGTATATGTCGGTCTCTGGGTCTCGAGCTCGATATTGACTCGAGCTCGGTATTGATCGATCTTTGGATCTTGAGCTCGATAACACCACTTCACGTCATAGCTCGATTTTGACTCGAGCTCGATATTGACTCGAGCTCGGTATTGATCGGTCCCTGAATCTTGAGCTCGATAACCTGGCTTCACATCTCATCTCGATATCATAATGACGACCCTCGGTCCATCATGTTCCAATCTTGACTAATTACATGAAGGGCAAACTCGATTTTGACCGTATACAATCTTCACATAATTTAAAAACTATTTACATGATAAAAAAACTATTTCTATTTAAATCAAATTGAAATATAGATATTGTATAACATGAGTAATTAATTTGAGTAAAGCTCTTGTAACTCTAGAAAAATCCTTAAAACTTGAAAAACGTTTGTAGTGATTGTAGCTCTTGATCCCACTTCGTCAACGAATCAATTACTGTATATGTTTGCCTTTCTTTTAACTATACATACAAAACCAAATATGGAAAGTTTCTTATATTTGCAAAACACACAACTCCATTTGCTTTCATTGCCAGTCCAAAATTCAGATAAAGGAATAAGATTGCGTTAGATTAACAACTATTATAAGATAAGTCCTCACAATACAACGCGGCATGGACACGATGAGACGTTCATATAGTCGTTTTCGACTTATTTGAAATTGTGTAGTTTTATATGTCAAGTGTGTTACTATTTCTACCAATCATACATAAATTCCATTGTGCAAAATTAGAGTAAAAAATAACACGTGTAACTCCAAAGGTTGATCTGTATGATATGCCATTTTATTCATAGGTGGAGGTCAGTCTCATATATGAGTGACTTGGTTAGGATTGAATAGAAAAACTCAATCTCATAAAAGCTACGCGTTTTTATGATTTAAGAAGACGATCACATAGTTAGAATCTTTGCAATAATATCATGAAATAAAGAGATTGACTGAAAACAAAAGCAGAGAGCTACAAAGTCCATATTCTACTTGGATATAATTAAAAATACATAGTGATAATCTCATGATAGATTAGTTAATTAGTTTTTCCTTAATTCCCGCCGAGATTTTCTCCCCTAGTGCGGCTACAACGGCTCTTTGTCTCTTGGCTCGATCTTGGTCGGTCTTGGTATCGGTCGGTCTCTTGGTCTCGAGCTTGATATTGACTCGAGTTCGGTATTGATCGGTCTCTGGATCTTGAGCTCGATAACACCACTTCACATCATAGCTCGATTTTGACTCGAGCTCGATATTGATTGGTCCCTGAATCTTGAGCTCGATAACCCGGCTTCACATCTCGTCTTGATATTATAATGACGACGCTCGGTCCATCATGTTCCAATCTTGACTAATTACACGAATTGCAAACTCGGTTTTGACCTATATAGATAGTCCCCTCGTTTCTCGGAAAGAATGTGGCGAGAAACGATATGATTTTTCAACTTTTGACTAGATACACATTGACGTCTGCATCGAGCCCGATTATGACGTATGTGACAAATGTCCCGTCGGTCCAGTTATCAAGGCATTAAATGCGATTCAGACGATGGTCGGCCACTGCCAATTTTGAACTGTCACTGTGAAATCTATAAATAGCCCCCTTCTTCATCATCTCAAACCTTTACCTTCTAATCCTTTCATTCCAACCTTCACAGTTCTTCGCCTTCCCCACAGTTCTCTATTTTCAGTTTTTAGAAATTTCTTTGCTTATTCTTCACCAAACACCAAAATATTTCAATTTTCCATCTTTTTTGTTCTTGAAAATTTTGATGGCCAAGATATCTAAAACCGTTCCTTAGAAAAAAGCTACTTCTTCCTCTCGGTCGGTCGGTGAGAAACCGGTGGTGGAGCCACGCCTCGAAGAACTCGTTCCTGGGGGATGTGTTATCGATTCTGACTTTAAGGTCGAGAAACCCTCATCGGTTGCTGGTCGATGTGAGCCGGTATCGAGATATATATGCTCGATACCCCAAAGCCTTATTGATTTGGTGAAGAAAGATTGTGGTTGGGAAAACAAAGAAGTTGTGATACCGGCACCGAAGGAAGTGATTACTACCCACGTGGAAGGGTACTTGAGTGTTTACACTTACCCTTTCACGTTGGGTCCCCTCGATCCGGTCATCATCAACTTCTGCAAGAAGTACCAAGTGACCCTCGGCCAAATACATCCTTCTTTCTGGAGGATTGTAATACTGCTATGTTTCTTTGTGAGCAAAATCGACGGGCTTCCCTTTACCCTGGACCACCTCGTAAGATTATATAGCCCTCGTCTTTACCAAGGTGGGCTGATAAAGCCTCAACTCCGGGCCACCAAGGCGTTTACCTCGAGCATAGATGAAGACAAAGATCGGGGTTGGATGAGTCGGTTTGTTTGAGTGAAGACCTCGGACTTAATCCCGATTGAGAGTATGCCATTTCCAGAGAAATGGAATATGAACCGTAAGTGTGATTCCGTATTTAGCTTTTGTTGTTTTTACTTCCTCATCTTTTCTTATCAGTGTTTTTTCTTGACACATCCATTGCTTGGATGTCGGGTGTGATTCCCCATATCGAGAACTAGGTTAGGAGCCTGGTTTTGACATCAACATATGCCGAGCGCGCATGGTGCGATTTGTCAAAGGGCCGGTGGGAGACTCGTACTCATGGTAAACCTTTCTCTTAGCTCACCTATCTGTTCAAGTATTTTTTTCAGGCATAAGTTTTACTTACTTTCCTTTCTTTGTAGGTCTTGGAAAAGATGCGGTTATGAGACCCCCATCAGGCAATGAAGAAGTTTTACCGCCTATCTCAAAATCGGAGAAGGTGATTAAGAGAAAAAGGGCCTCAGACTCCGAGGGTCAAAAACCTAAAAAGAGAGCGGCTCGTAAACCCAAGGTGAACGTAGTCCCTTTGACTATGGAGTCAATCTTGAGTCTTAGGGATGAAGAAGAAGAATAAGAAAAGTGATTCTGGGTTGTAGGCCCGTGCCCGGGCTAGCACCGATACTCAGAATACTTCGGTATCGATGGGAGTTGATACTGCTCCGACCAGGCTACATGAGGTCGAGGAGGGGAGTTCAACCCAGGTTCCCGAGGATGTTTTACCTCGGGGTAAAGAAACCGTCAAAGAGGCGGTGAATGCCGGTGCGCAAACTGAGCTAGGGGCTCCCGAAGATGGAGGCAGCGCCCTAAAAGACCTACTCGGGGTGATAGAGATCGGGGATTCCCCCTTTTTCCCTTCTTTTTCCCAATCGATGATACGTGACTCTCAAGCTGTGGTGACTTATCACGAGGAAGGGGCCCATGGAAGGGAGGATCCTTTCCGTGGTTATTTTATCGGGGTAGAAGATGTCACCGGTCTGAATGACTTGGGGGTTCCTAAGAAGAGCTCGAGCACGGTGAGGGCGCCTTGACTACTTAACGAAGCCCAACATGCCCTAAATCGGGTAAGTTCATACTTTCTTTGCCAATTTTCATACTTGTGTTTTCCTTTCCTTGTATAATCTCTTGTTTTTTTTTGTAGGCTTTTGAGCTCCATCACGAGGCATTTTTCCAATCCCGAGGGGAACTGAACCGGTACGAAGCCGAAGTTCGAAGGCTTACTGAGGAGAGATATGCCTTAAAGTTTCTCAGTGAGCAGAAAGAAGGAGAAGTAAAAAGACTTCGGGCTGAGCTGGAAGTATCTCGAAAAGAACAAGCTGAGCTGGCCAAGCATGTAAAAAGAATCTTTGAATTTAATGATATTTCCTCGGGAGTGATGGCTAACAGTTCAGTCCTGCAGGTCGAGCAAAAGTTTGACGTGATCAGGCAACTTCGTGTTGAAGTGGACGCAGTGAAGGCGAAGGCCGAAGAGTGAAAAAAGAACATAGATCACCTTGCCTCAGAAAAGAAAGTCGCCCGAGCTCAACTAGTGTATGTTGAGGTCCAACTCCGAATCTTAAAAGGATCAGAGCTTCGACGCCATAAACCAACGAGAATAGTGTTGCTCCGATACTAGATTTCGATGTTGTGCGATATGCCCATAGGACCTCGGGGTAGTATTTCTCTCCATTTTCCTTTGGTATCGGTAAATATCTTCTTAAGATTTTGGATGATGGTTTTGTTGGTTGATTCGGCTTGTCCATTCCCGCTGGGTTGATACGGTGTTGATAGGATCCTTTTGATCTTGTGATCCTCGAGAAATTTAGTTACTTTGCTGCCAATGAATTGTTTTTCATTATAACATACAATCTCAGCTGGCATCTCGAATTGGCATATGATGCGGTTCCAAATGAAGTCTATCACTTCTTTTTCCCTGACTTTATCAAAAGCATGTGCTTCAACCCATTTAGATAAATAATCAGTCATAAACAAAATAAACCGAGCTTTACCTGGGGCCGATGGGAGGGGGCCGACGATGTCCATTCCCCATTTCATGAAAGGCCATGGAGATAGGACCGAGTGGAGTAGCTCCCTTAGTTGATGAATCAAGGGCGCATGTCTTTGGCATTTGTCGCATTTTTGAACGAACTCCCTTGTATCCTTGCCTATATCGGTCCAATAATACTCTGCTCTGATTGCTTTATGGACCAGCGAATCGGCACCAGAATGGTTTCCACAAGTGCCCTCGTGAATTTCACGTAGGATGTAATCGGTATCTCCTGGTCCCAAACATATTGCCAATTGTCCATCGAACGTCCTTCTAAACAATGTTCCATCTTCGGACAGGGTGAACCGTGCTGCCATTATGCGCAAAGCTCTCGATTCCTTTGGTCTGATAGAATCTTCCCATTCTTGAAGTACTCTATATATTTGTTTCTCCAATCCTAGGTTAGACTTGTGGAGTTTATCTCGACGTGACGTTCTTCGATCATAGATCTTATGAGTTGTATGACAGTCCCCGAGTTGAGTTCGTCATCTTCGACCGATGAACCAAAGTTTGCAAGAGTGTCGGCCTCGCTGTTCAGTTCTCGGGGTACATATTTCAAAGTCCATTCTTTAAATTGATGTAGAGTCACCTGTAATTTATCCAAGTACCTCTACATTTGATTTTCTCGAACTTCAAAAGTCCCGTTAACTTGGTTGACCACGAGGAGGGAATCACACTTAGCCTCTACGACCTCCGCTCCCAAGCTTCTGGCTAGTTCGAGACCTACAATCATGGCCTCATACTCGGCCTCATTGTTAGTCAATTTTGTAGTTCTGATAGACTGCCTAACTACATTACCTGTGGGCTATTTTATTACGATGCCTAGTCTGAATCCCTTTGCGTTCGAGGCACCGTCCGTAAAGAGGGTCCAGACTCCCGAAGAGGTACCCGATTTCATCAGTAGTTCTTTTTCAATATCAAGTATGAGGGCCAGTGTAAAGTTAGCCATGAAGTCCACCAAGATTTGAGATTTGATAGCGGTTCGGGGTCGATACTCAATATCGTACCTGCCGATTTCTATGGCCCATTTGGCCAATCGAGTTTGTGCAAAATATTTCAAAGAGGATAAGTTGTTACAACATGTATCGGATGACATTGTAAAAATGGTTTTAGTTTCTTAGAGGCGCTTATTAAAGCAAGCGCTAATTTTTCTAAGGGTGGATACCTAGTTACGGCCTCATCTAAGGTCCGACTGACATAATAAATAGGGAATTGCGTACCTCATTTTTCTCGAACCAGGACCCCGCTTACTGCTATCTTTGAGACAGCTAAGTACAAGTAAAGTTGTTCATCCATTTTCGGGGTATGAAGCAGAGTCGGGCTCGATAAATACCGTTTTAGTTCCTCCAAAGCCTGCTGGCATTCCGGAGTCCATGCAAAGTTGCTTTTCTTCTTAAGTAGTAAGAAATATCAGTGGCTCATATCTAAGGATCTCGAAATGAATCGTCCTAGGGCAGCTATCCGTCTCGTTAGCCTCCGCACGACCTTTACATTATCTACCACTATGATGTCCTCGATAGCTTTGATTTTATCGGGGTTGATCACGATTCCTCGATTGGATACCATGAAACCAAGAAACTTGCCCGAACCAACCCCGAATGCACATTTTTTTTGGGGGTGTGCTTCATATTATACTCCCTCAGTATATCGAAAGTTTCCTGCAAATGCTTTAAATGGTCCTCTGCTCGCAGGGACTTAACTAACATGTCATCAATATAAATTTTCATTGACTTTCCTATTTGTTTTTCGAACATTCGGTTTACTAGGCGTTGATAAGTTGCACCAGCATTTTTTAGATCGAATGGCATTACGTTATAACAGTAGGTACAATACTTAGTGATAAACGAGGTCTCTTCCTGATCCTCCGGGTTCATCTATATCTGGTTTTACCCGGAGTAGGCATCGAGAAAATTGAGATTCTCGTGGCCGGTCGTGGCATCGATCATATGATCGATATTAGGCAAAGGAAAAGAATCCTTAGGGCAAGCTTTATTCAGATCTTTATAATCTATATACATTTTAAGTTTGTTTCCCTTATTAGGGACTACCACCACATTTGCTAGCCATTAGGGATATTTTACTTCTCAAATTGATCCTATTTTAAGAAGTTTGGTTACCTTGTCCTTGATGAAGGCATGTTTCACCTCGGATTGGGCCCTTATTTTTTGCTTTATTGGAGGAAATTTTGGATCCAAGCTTAGTTTATGAGTGGTTGTTTCCGGTGGGATCCCTGCCATGTCAAGGTGGGACCAAGCGAAATGGATCATGTTAGCTATAATAAATTGAATAAGCTTTTTCCTGAGCTCGGGATCAAACCCCGTTCCCAGGTATACCTTTCTCTCGGGCAAATTTTCGATTAGCATGACTTGATCCAGCTCTTCGACTGTTGATTTGGAAGCGTTGGAGTCATCGAGCACCATGAGGGATCGAGGGATCCCATAGTCATCATTTTCGTCGGTCTTCTAATTTTCTAGTTGGGTCGAGGCTGACGTTTGTGATTGCTATTTGGTATCCTGTTTATCCTTCGAGTTTGATCCCTTTGTCGATGATAGTGAAGATATCAGAATCACTTCATCGACGGAAAACATTTCTTTTGCGTCCGGTTGCTCCCCGTAGACCGTTTTGATTCCCTACGATATCGGAAATTTCAGAACCTGGTGAAGGGTCGAGGGTACTGCTCTCATATTGTGGATCCATGGCCTCCCGAACAGGGTGTTATATCTCATATCGCCTACGATCACGTGGAACTTCGTTTCTTGGATGATCCCATCCATGTTTACTGACCAAATTATCTCACCCTTAGTAGTTTCACATGCCATATTAAATCCGTTCAGAACCAGGGTTGCGGGCACGACCTGGTCCTGTAGACCGAATTTCTCTACGACCCTTGATCGAATGATGTTGGCCAAACTACCTGGATCAATTAACACACTTTTAACTTGAGTTTTATTCATAAGTACAGATATTACCAGTGCATCGTTATGGGGTTGCATGATTCCTTCCGCGTCTTTGTTACTAAAGGATAGGGTTCCTTTAGGTGTGAAATCCTGAGTCCGAGATCACTTCTCACTTACAATCGACATCTTAGTGTACTTACAATCGACATCTTAGTGTGTTTAAGCACCGGCCCCTAGGGGACATCGATCCCTTCGATGATCATGTGGATGATGTGTTGTAGCTCTTCTTGTTCGTTTTGTCCATTGAAATCTCTATTTTTGAAATGGTTTTTTGCCCGGTCACTTAAAAATTTTGGAAGGTGCCCTTCATTGAATAACCGGTCTACCTCCTCTCTCAACTGCCTGCAGTCTTCAGTTCTGTGGCCATGGGTGCCATGATACTTTCACATTTGATTGGGATTTCTCTGGGCTAGATCGAACTACGGAGGTCGAGTCCACTTAGTATCTTTGATGCATCCGATAGCTGACACGATGGCGGATGCATCGATGTTGAAGTTATATTCTAATAACCGTGGTGCTTCCTTAGGCCCGGTATGCATGTCGAACCCATTCTTGTTCATCAGCCCCCGAGACCCATGGACTCGATCACTTCTCCTTTCGCCTCGTACAGAGTTGCGTGAAGGTTCGCTACCCCTACAATCTCCGTTATACGGTCGATATCGGTCCTTGTTCGACCTTGGTTCTCGGTCGATGTCCCTTTTAATAACGGACCAAGAACCCAATTGGTCGTCTTCGATTCTAATCTTTGATTGATATCGATTATGTACATCGTCCCAGGTAACAGCCGGGTACTCGATCAAGTTCTGCTTCAACTGCCGTGAAGCCATCGAGCTTCGTTCGTTCAGTCCTTGAGTGACAGCTTGAATAGCCCAATCGTCTGTGACCTGTGGTAGATCTATTCGCTCCATTTGGAAATGAGATACGAACTCTCTTAGCATCTCGTTATCTTTTTGCTTTACCTTAAAAAGGTCCGACTTCCTGGTCTCGACCTTTATGGCTCCGACATGTTCTTTTAAGAAAGCATCTGCAAGCATAGCAAAAAAATCAATAGAGTTAGGCGGTAAATTATGATACCATACAATTGCCCCTTTTGACAGGGTTTCCCCAAACTTTTTCAATAATACGGATTCGATCTCGTCGTCTTCTAGATCGTTCCCTTTAATGGCACATGTGTAAGAGGTGACATGTTCGTTGGGGTCGGTCGTCCCATTATATTTAGGAATTTCGTGCATGCGAAACTTCTTGGGGATTAGTTTTGGAGCAGCGCTCGGGGGGGAAAGGCTTTTGTACGAATTTTTTGGAATCCAAGCCCTTTAATACCGATAGTACCCCCGGAATCTGATTAACCCTGGAGTTAAAAGGTTCTACTTTTTTGTAGTTTCCTTCAATCCTCTTTTCACTTGACTCAATTCATTTTGTTAGTTCCTCGAGCATTCTAGTAATCTCGGGACTAGTCCCCGATTCTTGTTCATTTGATCTTACTACAACTGGCCTCGTTTTATGGGTGACCTCTCGGGGTGGACCGGGCTTGGCCCTGCTTGGTGCCTGGGTTTGGCTCTGTAACTGAGCTATTACTACCTGTTGAGCTTGCAACATTTCGAAAATCATACGCAGGTTGATCCCGTCTTCTCCAATATTTTGGGTATTTCGAACTGCAGATCGAGTTCCACCATGAATGCTGTTTTCGGGTCGGAACGTTGGTTCGCCTCGATGTCCACGTGTGAATGAACGTCAATTGGATCTATGGCCCGAGCTCCAACGGGATTGACGGTGGCCTTTCACCCCTGGTCGCCAGGTTGTTGTTCTCATCTTGAAGGCCAGCTTCGTTGTCGATAGGTAAAGCCTTTAATTGAGAGTTCATCGTTTTTATCCTGAAATCAAAGACACTTCCAAGAGCAAGTGTAAAATGGTGTGTTTTGTAGATATTCGTATCAAATAACCGCTGTTATCCTTAGCCCCACGGTGGGCACCAAATTGTTTACCCGGAAAATGGATAGAGTTGAATTTATACGTAATTCTAAGGATACATGATATAACTTGGTATATTAAAAAAATAAGTAGAAATATACCGAATATTGACGGTAAAAAAGGAAAGAATACAAACCCAAATTGAGTAGAGAGTGATTTATATATGAACAAGATGAATCAATGTTCAAAGCCCAAAAAAGGATAATCTTTACTATATGTGTGTAAATCTCAATAATCTTTGAAATGTGAGAGTGTATTCATGTGTGAATGTTGAATCTGTCCCCTTACAGAAATGATACCCACTATTAATATATTGGAAGAAACCTAATTTGGATATAATTAAAAATACATAGTGGGGATCCCATGATAGATTAGTTAATTAGCTTTTCCTTAATTCCCGCCGAGATTTTCTCCCCTAGTGCGGCTACAACGGCTCTTTGTCTCTTGGCTCGATCTTGGTCGATCTTGGTATCTGTCGATCTCTGGGTCTCGAGCTCGATATTGACTCGATCTCGGTATTGATCGATCTTTGGATCTTGAGCTCGATAACACCACTTCACGTCATAGCTCGATTTTGACTCGAGCTCGATATTGACTCGAACTCGGTATTGATCGGTCCCTGAATCTTGAGCTCGATAACCTTGCTTCACATCTCATCTCGATATCATAATGACGACCCTCGGTCCATCATGTTCCAATCTTGACTAATTACATGAAGGGCAAACTCGATTTTGACCGTATACAATCTTCACATAATTTAAAAACTATTTACATGATAAAAAAACTATTTCTATTTAAATCAAATTGAAATATAGATATTGTATAACATGAGTAATTAATTTGAGTAAAGCTCTTGTAACTCTAGAAAAATCCTTAAAACTCGAAAAAAGTTTGTAGTGATTGTAGCTCTTGATCCCATTTCGTCAACGAATCAATTACTGTATATGTTTGCCTTTCTTTTAACTATACATACAAAACCAAATATGGAAAGTTTCTTATATTTGCAAAACACACAACTCCATTTGCTTTCATTGCCAGTCCAGAATTCAGATAAAGGAATAAGATTGCGTTAGATTAACAACTATTATAAGATAAGTCCTCACAATACAACGCGGCATGGACACGATGAGACGTTCATATAGTCGTTTTCGACTTATTTGAAATTGTGTAGTTTTATATGTCAAGTGTGTTACTATTTCTACCAATCATACATAAATTCCATTGTGCAAAATTAGAGTAAAAAATAACACGTGTAACTCCAAAGGTTGATCTGTATGATATGCCATTTTATTCATAGGTGGAGGTCAGTCTCATATATGAGTGACTTGGTTAGGATTGAATAGAAAAACTCAATCTCATAAAAGCTACGCGTTTTTATGATTTAAGAAGACGATCACATAGTTAGAATCTTTGCAATAATATCATGAAATAAAGAGATTGACTGAAAACAAAAGCAGAGAGCTACAAAGTCCATATTCTACTTTTAGACACCTCAGGATGTTGCATTTTTGTCTTCATTTGATGGTAGAGACAGACACTATTATTATTCCTCCTATCCTATTTTATTTGGTATTTTTATCTTACTGAAAGTACTAAGTTTAATCAATTCTAGGAGGTCAATAAACTACGTTAGAGCATAGCCAATAATACAATTTGTTTACCCTTAAAATTGGATAACAATTAAACTTATAATATGATTCTAACAATACGTGATTTCACTTAATACCAATATCAATATGAAGATTAATAACAAAAATGAACTATAAAGTAAAACAAACGAGTGTTAGAATGGAACTCAACCCTCGAGTTTGAATACCCTCGAACTAGTTGATGCAAGAACTATTAAAATATAACAAACTAATGAACAATAGTATAAACGAGAAAGAATTATATTGCTTTGATATCTGTGAACAATGTGTCCTACAGATGATTAGAACTCCCCCCCCCCCTAAATAGTAGAAGAATTCCACTTATGGTATAATTCTAATTACAGAAGAAAATTCCATGATTAGCTAATTAACCATTTCTGACTTGATCCGTTCCGAGATTTACGCCATGATCCTTGACCAGTCACGGATATCTCGCATTTCTGTTATTGTGCTATCTTCGATCGTGCTCGATGTCTGTCTCATTTGGTTTCGATTGCTACTAGCCTCGATCTCGACAGGTACCTCAATTCTGAACTTGGTATCTTATCCTCGTGATTTAGTCCGTTCCATTACGAGGCCATCCTTCGATGCAACCTCTCTGTCTCGGTCAAATTTTTAACCGTATACAGATAGTCCCCTCGTTTTTTGGAGTGAAATGATAAGAAACGAATTGAGCCTTCGATTTTCTACCTCAACCTGTCATGATGTCATCCTCGTGACGTAAGTGACGGGAGTGACCGAAATGTCCCGTCGGTACAGTTTCCCAAGTCATTAATGAGTGTGAGTTGGTGGTCGGCCACTAGTACCTTTGAACCATCGTTGTGAATCCAATAAATAGACCCCTTCCTCATTGATTCAAACTTTAATTTCACTTCCTTCTAATCTCCAAAGCTTTTACATCTCCTAAGTTCTTCCCTTTTACATATCTTCAGGTTTTGCTGTTAATTCTTTCTCAAACGTCAATTCCTATTATCTTCCTCTTCTTCAATCTTACACAAGAATGGGAAAAACATCGAAAATGGTACCACAAAAAGAAGCTGCTTCATCTTCTCAACCGGCCGGCGGGAAAACGCTGGTGGAACCCCGTATTGAGGAATGCATTCCTGGGGGGGGGTGCACGCTAAACTCCGATTTCAAGACCGATAAAGCCTCATCGATTCTTGGTCGATGCGAGCCAATGTCGAGGTATATATGCTCGATAACTAAGGGATACCTTAAGCAGGTAAAGAAAGACTGCAACTGGGAGGGCAAAGAGGTGGTGATCCCGACCCCCTAAGAAGACATCACCACCCATGTGGAAGGGTTTCTAAGTGTTTACAGTTACCCTTTCACGCTGGCCCCCCTCGACCCCGTCATCGTTGATTTTTGCCATCAATATCAAATAATCCTAGGCCAAATCCATCCTTCCTTTTGGCGAATTGTTATTCTGCTCCGATTTTTTGTGAGCAAAGTCGAGGGGCTCCTTTTCACCCTTGATCACCTTATCACATTGTATATCCCCCGTCTCTATCGAGGCGGGTTAATAAAACTCCAACGTCAAGCTACCAAAGTGATGTTCTCGAGCATAGACGAGGACAAGGATCGAGGTTGGATGGGCCGGTTCGTTCGAGTGAGGACTTCCGACCTAATCCCAGCTGAGAAGATGCCATTTCCTGATAAATGGAACATGAATTGTAAGTACCGTCTCATTATTAGCTTTCATGTATTATTTGTTCCTTTGTATTTCCTCATTGATGTCTTTCTCTGTGATGTAGCGGTCGCTTGGATGCCCCGTGTGATTCCCAACCTCGAGAGCTGGTTTCGGAACCTGGCCTCGACCTCTACATATACCGAGCGCTCATGGAGCGATTTAGCAAAGGGACGGTAGGAGGCCAAGACTCATGGTAATCCCACTTTTTGTGTATTTGATGATTTGATTAAGATGCCCTTCTTCTACTTATTCAATTTTCTCGTGTACAGGCCTGGGGAAGGATGCGGTCATGAGGCCCCCGTCTGGTGAGGAGGAGACTTCGACCCCGGTTCTAAAGCCGACGAAGGATAAGAAGAGGAAAAGGACCTTAACCTCCGAGGATCCAAAGCCTAAGAAGAATCTGGTTCGTAAGCCGAAGAAAGACACTATTGCCCTGCCTCCAGATGTGATTCAATGGCTAAGGGAGGAAGAAGAAGAAGATGAAGACGATGGCTCAGAATTGGTGGCCCGAGTGAAGAAAACCATCGAGGCTCCAAAGGGCGGTGATTCGGTGGTGGTTGAGGAGATTCCGCCTCGAGCCAAGGGGGTCTTGGAAAAGGACTCGGGCAAAGTCCCCGAGTCATCGAAGATCGAAGATGCCTCCCGCCGAGATGAGCAAAAGGCAGGTATGTCTGAAGAGGCCGGCTCCGAGGCCCCCTCGCAGCGAGGAGAACGCCCCAAGTGGCTCACTTGGGGCAATAGATATTGGAGAATCGCCGATTCTCCCTACGTTTTCCGAGGAGGCAATTCAGGAGGCCCAAGCTATGAGGACTACCAAAGTAGATGGGGCTCATGGAGGGGAGGACTCCTTTCGTGGTTACTTTATTGGGGTCAAGGATCCTACCGACCTGAATGAAGCATCGACTCTTTTCAATGAGGCTCAACAAGCCTTGAATCGGGTGAGTCTCAACTCCCTTTGTCGATATCATACTTAGTTTATTTCTTCTCTTCCTGTCTAATTTCCTTTCCTCTTTCCGTATAGGCTTTGGCGCTCTATCAGGAGGAGTTTTCAAAGTCCCGAATAGAGCTGAGCGATGCGAGGCTGACCTCCGAGGGATCACGGAGGAGAGAAATGCCCTTACACTTCTCAGTGGGCAAAAAGAAGAGGAGATCAAGGACCTCCGAACCGAGTTGGCCAAGGTTCACCAAGATCAGACTGACGTGATCGAGCAGGTAATAAAAATCTTAAAAGCTCATGGGCTCGATTCGGGAACGGTGGCTAACATTTCAATCTCACAGCTGCAGCAAAAGGTTGAGAGGATCGAGCAATTCCGCGAGGAGGTCGACATGATGAAAGTCGAGACCTTGGGGTAGAAAGAAAGTATGGACCACTTTGCTGCTGAAAAAGAGGCTGCTCGAGCCGAATTGTCATCAGTCAAAAGTCAGCTTCGATGCATGAAGGAGAAGAGCTCAGCTCAGGCAAAGAAAATAAAAGAGCTCGAGGCTCGATTGGCTTCCGAACTTGCAAAGGCCAAATCTGAAGTCGAAAAGGCAAAGGCCGAGGCAGAGGCGATCGTGGCCGTCTACCGGGTCGATGCTGAAGCCGCTCAAGTCCAAGCGAGAGAGGTAGCCGAAACTGCTCAAACTCAAGCACATTGGATTGCTGAATTCGTCAAATACCAATCACGGAGGGAAACCCTTGAGGAGATCCACGCTCGAGGTTTCGATCTTACCAACGAGATAATAAAGGCTAAAGAGCATGAAGCTAATGCTAAAGCGTTGGCCTCTTCCGATGATGATGATGATGATGATGATGGCAGCAAGAGCGGGTCCGAGAATGGGGAGTACCTCGATGGAGAAGAATCTTCCCCTGAGGAAAATTAGGAATCTTAGGCTTTTTCTTTTTTGATTTTTTGTGCGGGACCCTGATCGGTCCTTGTAAATATTTTCGTATAGATAAAAGATCTTTTTTCTCTTTGACTTGTCTTTATTCTATTTCCTGCCTCGTGTAAATTCTATTTCATTCATGCCTTATGGAGTTTTTGCTCACAAGTTTGGGACTTTAGGCAACTAGACCAAAGTCGGACCAGTGTAGTCTTTAAAATCGAGTGAGTACTTGCTCGAACTCGAAGTAGAATGACCCTTAGATTTTAGTTGAGTAAGGACGATTTCTCGAACTCAAAAAATAAAATAGCCCTTAGGCTATTGAATTAGGCCGATATGGCCTTAAAAGAATGCCATTTCCCCTTTTTCGGCTTGAAACTTTAATCATAAAAATTTGTCCTGCCTTAGCACGAGATGAATTTGTACCCATTAGGTTTTTTGAGGATTGGTGTTATCGAAGTCCTTTGCTTTGTTATGCCTTAGCACAAAATTGTCCGGGAGTTCGAACAATTCGCTACCCCTTAGAGTTTTTAAGGGTCGATATTATCGAGACCCTTAGTAATTCATTCGAGGGTTGCCTTTTCTAATCGGTTTATTAGAATATTTGAAGGCCTGTTTTTGTCACGCCCCGAACCTGGGGGTGCGAGACCAACTGTCACGATCCAAAATTTCACCACATGCGTCGTGATGGCACATAGTCTCTAAGACTAGGTAAGCCGATTTCCATTATATTTTTGAAGCCATATATTTTTTTTGAATTAAATAAATAATTAAAACTAACAGCGAAAATAATTACAATACACAACCTCCCAAGACTGGTAGTACTGAGTCACGAACTCTAACTGAATACATAGAATGATCACGAGGACCGAATATACAATACTGTTTGATTACAAATTAATAGTACAATGAAATGAAAAAACTCCAAGGGACTGCGACGACCAAGCAGCTCTACCTTGAATCCTTACGATCCCGCTTTAACTCTGCTCAAGTCCGATATTTCTAATATATGGCTCTGCACAAAAATGTACAGAAGTGTAGTATGAGTACACTACGGTCGGTACCCAGTAAGTATCAAGACTAACCTCAATGGAGTAGAGACGAGGTACAGTCAAGACACTCACTAAACTAATAACCTGTGCAATATATTATACAAAATAATAGGAAACAAATAATAATAATAAGGGCAGGATAAAACAACCAGTGATATGCACAACAGACAACAAGAATACCAGTAATGTCACTCAACAATTAATAAACACAATTACACCCAATTAAATCAAGTCCTTCAAATAAATGTCTTTCACATATAATTTTTCCAGATAACTCTCTTTCAAATATAATTTTCTCAAATAATTATTTTTCAAAAATAATTCTTTCAATAAATCCTTTCAAATATAATTTTCTCAAATAAATATCTTTCAAATACAATTCTTTCATATAATACTTTCTAAGTAAAGATCCTTCCAAATAAATATTTTTAATATAATTTTCGATTAAAAAGTCACCATGTGACACCTCATTTCATAATCATAAAAATACAGGTCTCAGCCCATTTTCATATTTTTCGTAAATACGGGTCTCATCCCATTTTCATATTTTCACGGCACCTAGTGCCCCTAATTAAATCATCATATTTCCCCGGCACCTCGTGCCCTCATTTCATCTCACAACTGCACGGACAATTCATGTGCTAAATATCATTATTATTTACTCACGTCATCTCGTGCCCACATTTCAATTTATAATCCGCCTGGCAATAGCCACGGGTTCTCAATTTCAACATAAAATAGATTGTTATCAATTTATTATCAACAAGACCAATTGCACAAGGCATAAAAATAAACACAAGAAAAATCACCACATCACATAAAATCATCAACACCACAACCCCACATCATCACATATCGTCCCTTACAATAGCCACCCTTATAGCTCCTATTGCCACCCTTATCACTCCTAAAGTCACCCTTATCGCTCCGCCCAGACAATATCAATAGCCATCCTTATCGCTCCTATTGTCACCTTTATCGCTCCTATAGCCACCCTTATCGCTCCGCCCAAACAATATTCCAACAAACACAACAATAGTGAAATGCCACCCTTATAACCACATAATATCAACGGTGAAATCCCACCCTCATCTCCCCAAAATAGCAACTCACACAACACAATAATTTACACGGTAAATTATCATAGCAACATAGCAAAAATCAATTCATATCACAATTTGCCCAATGGACACAACCAAATTCCAAAGCTACAACCAAGTCAATTAATTTCACAACAAATAGCCAAAAGCTCCACACAATACGTACAACACCCAAAAATAATCAATAGAGATAGAAATTACTCAACATAAAGCAAAGTCTTCATAAAAATCAAATTTTCAATAATTATATAAACACCTCTTCTTAAGCTCATTTAATTAATTGTTTGCAGGGGGAAAATCCAAAATGAAATTTAATTCCAATAATTATCAAACCAGCAAATTCACGAAATTTAATAAATAATCAAATAATAATCACATCAAATTGTCATATAACAACAGAGTCAACCACAAGGATTTAGGCACGACAAGTAAATGATTAAATATATGCCAACAATTATCCAATTTACTACACAATATGCTCAAGACCTTAACTCAATAAAATTTGCACACATAAACCAAGTACGTACTCGTCACCTCACGTACCTGGTTTTCAATTACACAAATTGCACATAAGACTCAATGCCTAAGGGAAAATTTTCCCACTCCAGGTTAAGCAAGACACTTACCTCTTTGAAGTTATGCCGATATTCCAAAATCGTCTTCTTGCTTGAATTGACCTCCGGACCACTCAAATCTATCCAAATTAATTGTATGACTTCATTAAAATTCATCGGAAACAATTCCAGATAATAATACGTCGACTTAAAATTTTATTCCAAAAAAGTCAACAAAAGTAAACGCGGGACCCGCCTCTCGAAACCCGACATAATTTTTATAAATTCCGAACACCCACTCCGATACGAGTTCAACCATACCAATTTTATCGAATTCCAATAACAAATCGACCTCCGAATCTTAAATTTTTGTTTTTGGAAGATTTTATAAAATTCTTGATTTTCCTCCATTAAATCCGAATAAAATGATGGATTCAAAGACATAATCATGGAAATTAATCAAAACTTGATAAGAATCACTTACCCCAAACACCCACGCAAGAATCTCTCCGAAAATCGCCTTCTACCGAGCTCCCAATTAGATTTTGAGTTATGAACTCAAACCCCCATTTTGGGACTTTTAATTCTGCCCAGAAGTGCCTTCATCGCGTTCGCGAAGCATAAAAACATGTGCTGCCCAGATTCTTTCATCGCGTTCGCGATGCCTTCCGACCTCTGCCTTTCACGTTCGCGAGACACGAGTCGTGTTCGCGAAGGCTTAATGCCAGGCAGGCCCCTCGCGTTCGCGTCTGACCACTCACGTTCGCGTAGGCTTTCCTCATCTCCTTCTTCGCGTTCGCGTATTCTTCATCGCGTTCACGATGGGAAAATCCCAGCTGTCCAAAATCCTTCTGCGCGAACGCGTGAGACCATTCACGTTCGCGAAGAACAATACCAGATATCAGTTCCAGCAGTTGCAAAACAAGGAAAAATGATCCGAAACTATCCCGGACCTCACCCGATCCCCTCGGGACCTCAACCAAACATACCATCAAGTCCCAAAACATCATACGAACTTAGTCGAACCTTCAAATCACCTCAAATAACTCGAAAACCACAAGTCATACCCCAATTCAAGCCTAATGAACTTTGAAATTTCAAATTCTATATCTTGTGCCGAAACACATCAAATCAATTCGGAATGACTTCAACTTTTGCACACAAGTCACATTCGATATTACAGACCTACTCCTACTTCCAGAATCGGATTCCGACCCCGATATCAAAAAGTCAACCCCCAGTCAAACTTTCCAAAAATTTGAGTTTCGCCATTTCCAGCTTAATCATACTACGGACCTCCAAATAATTTTCCGGACACGCTCCTAAGTCAAAAATCATCATACGGAGCTAACGGAACCGATGGAACTCCATTCCGGATTCGTCTTCATGCGGTTCCGACTATGGTCAAAATCCTAAGACTTAAGCTTCCTTTTTAGGGACCATAATAAGAAGTTGCTCAGAGCCTTATGCCGCCAGACGGGGCTTAAATTCTTAAAACGACAAGTCGGGTCGTTACACCGGCACTCAGTGCCTTACCTATCCTTGCGTACCAACTTGCGACTAAGGGACTCTGAACATATAATGTCATACGTTGGCCGTGGCCACATTGCAAGACAATTTTTGAAGCAAAATATAAAACTGAACGAAAGCTAACGCTGGCTAAACATCAATATAAATCTGGGCCGACAAGGCCGTCATAACTACTATAGCAGACAAACCAACAAAATATACATACAAGGCCTACAAGCCCAACATACTGCCTTAACTGATAGGTGTGTCTACAAGCCTCTACTGATGGATGTACTGTGATCTGAACAGGTCCCCGACCTACCCATAACCTATATACATATATACACAAGATGTACACAAAACTTGAGACCCGACAACTCCGAAGGACGTGGAGCTTACCGATAAAGCTGAACTCGGGCAACATATACTGAGGAGGTTTACCCGTCTGTCTGTCTGAACCTGCAGACATAAAATGCAGTGTCCACAGAAAAAGGGACGTCAGTACGAAATAACGTACCGAGTATGCAAGGCAATAAAATAACTGAAAGCTGAAATTGAACTGATAATATAATAACTAAAAGTAACTGGGAGTCAAAGATGATCTGGAGATATACTTACCTGCTGATACCGACTCAACTCTCTCAATATAGTAAATAAAATAGATGTCCGGCCCTATAAGGCTTGGAATGTGTAACTGCCCCGCCGTAGTAGGCTCGCTCATAGGCGCTCGGCCATACTAGGCTCTGTACCTCGGCCATGCTAGGCTCGCTCATAGGCGCTCGGCCACAGTAGGCTCGATATATAACTTACCAACTGATCAGAGGTTACTCAATAGGGGTCTGCCCACCAATTATAGCTCGATAGTGGGGAAAATACTGTAGTACTGTATATATATAGACCCTCCGCTCTCTTGACTGGAAGAAGACAAAACTCAATTGAATATGAAGTCCCTATAAGAGAAAATACTGTAACTTATGATACTAGGATAATGAATATAAATTCGGGAGTATGAACTTCTCTTTATGCCTCGTTATCGAACGCATGTAGTTATGAGATCATGCCAAAATAAAGGAAGGGCTTAACCTTAACATACCTAGAGTAGGAAAAACTCCGTATGATATTCTTGGGAAAGATTGCACCGTATTCCCTTAGAATTGTAAAATTCCATTGCTATTACGTAGTATAATTTCGTATGAAATTTTTGCTTAAGATCGTTACCTTGCTGAATTTTTAATCCATCTCTCTTAATGAATTTGATCACAATATTGTATAAATTTTCTTGCTGAAGCTATCCTCACTTTGAGGATGAAAATGTCTTCCTTTTTGTGAATTAAAGAAGTCTTTTGATAACATTCTTTATCCCAAAGAGATAAGGTGCTCGTGTCTTGAAGTGTTTCCACCTTGCAAGGTGATTCAAGAGTCATTTAATGGATTCCATGTGGCGGCCACGTTGGGGAGTTAATTCTTATCCCATAATTATTCACTTAATTCCTTAATCAATTTGTTAATCCACCATTAACCAATAATTACCCAATTATCCACATAATTAGGAATTATCTCAAATTACTTAAAATACTACTCGCTTTTAACACACTTTATACATCTTACTATCATGTTCATGTAGTACCTTGTATGGCACTAGTCCATAAATACCGGGTACTGTAGCTCAGACCGTATTTATTTCCAAATCGATAATCTTCAATGAAACTCATTTTCTTTGATTCGTTTACCCTTTAACCTTCACGGCATTTAACTTATCGCCTATTATAAATAGCATAAATGCTTATAATCTCAAGATAATCTCATCTCCGAGTCTACGTCAATTATCTGAAGAAAACACTTTAATGTACGAAAACGCGAGATGTAACATCCTTCCCCCTTAGAAACATTTGTCCCCGAATGCTTACTCTTAGAGACTTTGGGAAGTTTTTTTGCTAGAGTCTCCACCGTACACTAGACTAAAATCAACATGTCCGCAGCTAGAAAACATACTATACATGCCACACATGGCCAATGTCTATAAATAGCAACACTTGGCCTAACACAACTGTCCATTATAAATTCTGAAAGTCAAAAATAAGAGCTTACCTGATGACCTACTGGGCTGAATATAGCTGTGCTGAGGTATCCCACCTCGATCCATATCTTCAGTTTGAAGTAGGTGGGAGTATTTAGACTTCATTTCCTCCTCCGTCAACAGTCGCTCCCGGATAAGCTTTACTTTCTCTACGGCCTGCTAAACCAGATCTGGCCCATGTAACCCAGATTCTCCAACATCAAACCACCCTATAGGATATCTGTACTTACGCCCATACAAAGTCTCGTACAGAGCCATCTGGATACTGGAGTGGTAACTGTTATTATATGCAAACTCGATAAGAGGTAAATGTTCATCCCAACTTCTTTTAAAATCCAACACACATGCTCGTAACATATCCTCGAGCGTCTGAATTGTGCGCTCGACTTGTCCATCAGTCTGTGGATGAAAGGTTGTGCTGAGATTCACCTGAGTCCCTAAACCTCTCTGAAATGACCTCCAAAAATATGCTGTAAACTGGGCCCTACGGTCAGATATAATACATATTGGTACTCCGTGTAGCCGGACTATCTCCTTAATATATAACTTTGCATAATCTTCTGTTGTATATGTAGATCTGACTGGTAGGAAATGAGCTGATTTCGTGAGCCTATCGACTATCACCCATATAGAATCGAACTTACGATGAGAACGAGGTAAACCCGTGACAAAGTCCATGTTTATCGCCTCCCATTTCCAAGTCGGGAGCTCTATAATTTGCATTATCCCCCCGGGCTTCTCGTGCTCTACCTTCACCTACTGGCAACTAGGACACTGAGCGACAAACCCAGCAATGCTCTTCTTCATATCGTTCCACCAGTACATATCCTTAATGTCATGGTACATCTTCGTCGACCTAGGATCAATGGAGTACCACGAATAATGTGCCTCTGACATAATCCTGTCTCATAGCCCTGCTACATCTGGATCATACAGACGGCCCCTATATCTGAGAACCCCATCTCCCTTGAGCTCTAACAATGGCTTCTTCTGCTGCAAAACTCGCTTTCTCAACTCGACCAACTCTAGGTCCTCGTACTGCCTCTCCTTTGCTTCAGCTATGAGAGATGATTTTGCAATATTTTGGAGTACAACTCCACCATCGCCAGAGTCTACTAACTGAACCCCGAAACAAGCCAATTGATGAATCTCTCTAGTTAATTATCTTTTCTCGGCCTCTACATGTGCTAAGCTACCCATAGATTAGCGACTTAAGGCATCTGCTACAACATTAGCTTTTCCTAGATGGTAGAGAATGTTAACATCGTAATCTTTCAATAACTCAAGCCATCGCCTCTGTCGCAAATTCAACCCTTTTTGCTTGAAGATATATTGCAGGCTTTTATGATCTGTGAATACATCAACATGAACACCATATAAGTAATGCCGCCATATCTTAAGTGCATGGACAACCGCAGTTAACTCGAGGTCGTGGGTCGGATAATTCCGCTCGTGCTTCCTTAACTACCTTGAAGCATACACAATTACCTTCCCATGTTGCATCAGGACACATCCTAACCTGACACCTGAGGCATCACAATACATGGCATAACCATCTGGACCCTCTAGAAGTGTTAGAACTTGCGCTGAGGTCAACCTATTCTTAAGCTCTTGGAAACTCTTCTCGCAAGCCTCTGTCCACTGAAACTTAGTTTCTTTCTATGTCAACTTCGTCAATGGTGCCGAAAGGGAAGAAAAACCCTCTACGAACCTCCGGTAGTATCCTGCTAAGCCTAGAAAGCTACGAACCTCTGTCGGAGTTGTAGGTCTAGGCCAGGATTTCACAACCTCAATCTTCTGAGTGTCTACATTTATACCTCCATCGGTTGCAATGTACCCCACGAATGCTACAAACTTCAATCAGAACTCATATTTAGAAAACTTAGCATATAATTTACTATCACAGAAGGTTTGGAGTACCGCTCGCAAGTGGTCCGCATGCTCATCCTCTGAACGTGAATAAATCAGAATATCATCAATAAATACTATCACGAACAGATCTAAAAATGGCTGAAATAGGCTATTCATCAAGTCCATGAATACGGCAGGTGCATTCGTCAACCCGAAGGACATGACAAGGAACAGAAGTGGCCATATCGGGTTCTGAAGGCTGTCTTGGGAATATTTTTCTCCCAAAATCTGACCTGGTGGTACCCCGACATCAAATCTATCTTTGAAAAGAATTTAGCTCCCTGCAACTGATCAAACAAGACATATATCCTTGGAAGTGGATACTTTTTCTTAATAGTTACCTTGTTCAGCTGCCTATAACCAATACACATCCTCAACGAGTCGTCTTTCTTCCGTACAAACAGTACCGGTGCACCCCAAGGTGAGGTATTGGGCCTGATGAAACCTTTCTCCAGCAAATCTTTTAACTACTCCTTCAACTCCTTCAATTCGGCAGATGGATATTGGTAGAGTTCCCGGAAGCAAATCGATGCCAAAATCAATCTCTCGCTCTAGAGGAATACCTGGAAGTTCATCTGGAAATACATCTGCGTACTCTTTGACTACTAGAATAGACTGAAGTGTAGGTATCTCGGCATCTGCATCTCTAACTCGCACAATATGATAAATGCACCCTTTTGTGATCATTTTCCTCGCCTTCAGATAGGAAATAAACCTACCTCTAGGTGTCGCTATATTACCTACCCATTCAAGGACTGGCTCACCCGGAAAATGAAATCTTGTTGTCTTTCCTTGACCATCAACTGTGGCATAGCAAGCTGGAAACCAGTCCATGCCCATGATAGTATCAAAATCCAACATCGCTAGCTCAACTAGGTCGGCTGAGGTGTGACGACTACAAACTATCACCGTACAACCTCGGTAAACCCGGGTAGCAATAATAGATTCTCCGACCGGTGTAGATACCGCAAAAGGATCACTTAGTATTTCAGGCACTATACCAAACTTCCCCATGACAAATGGGGTAATACACGATAAAGTAGATCCTGGGTCTATCAAGGCATAAGCATCGTGAGAGCAAATGGTCAACATACCTATCGCAACGTCTGGTGAAGACTCCTAGTCCTGTCGACCCGCTAAAGCATATCTACGATTCTGGTTACCACATGAACTGGAACCTGTACCTCTGCCTTGACCTCTACCCGCGGAAGACTGAGACTCGCGCCCTGAAGGATGTACGAACATAGATAATCATGTTGCTGAATTCGCTGGCTGTGTCATACTCCCAGAATCTCTATTTGGGTAATCTCGCATCATATGCCCCAGATGTCCACATGTATAACAAGCATCGGAACCGGCTCGGCATTGGCCCAAGTGTCCTCTACCACAGATGTCACACCACGACAGAAATGACCATGTCTGCCATGAACCCCGTTGTCGTTGCAAACCCGATGCCCATGAGCTCTCACCTGGTCCTGACTGAGTATAGCGGTCATACCGGTAACCCTGTAATTGAGGTAGCGGAGGCCTAGGTGGCCATTTGAAGTACAGGGGCCTATAACTACCCTGAGACTACTCCTGAGACCTGGCAAATCTCATCCTCTTACATTGTCCTGACTCAGTCCACTCAGTACCCTGCTGCCGACACCTAGCCCTTTTTATATTCTGGTCGAATGCTTGAATCCAGGAGATATCCATACTATCTTGCAATGCAGTGGTGGCACATGCCTCGGTCAACTCTGGGGCCAATCCTGCTATAAACCTGTGAATCCTGTCCCGCATAGTAGCAACTATAGATGGTGCATATCTGGCCAATGAGTTAAAATGAAGACTATACTCTCGAACACTCATATTGCCCTGCTTGAGGGCTAGAAACTGATCGACTCGAGCCTGTTGGATCTTCCGCGGTAAGTACTGGTCAAGGAAGGCATCCGAAAAATTCTCCCAAATAGCTGGAGGTGCATCACATCCTCTAGACCTCTCTCATCCCTCGTACCAAAGGATGGCTATATCTCGGAGTCGAAAAGCTGCTAGCTCAACTGCCTCTTTCTCCGTGGTATACATAACCCGAAAGATCCTGTGAAGCTGATCTATGAAATCCTGTGGGTCCTCCCTCTGATCCGTCCCCGTAAACTCTGGGGGACTCAAAGCAATATACTTTCAGACCCTTGAACTCCCAGACCCATCATAAGATCCCGCACTAGTGGGTGCCCTATCATGTTGCTGGGTAGATACCAACTGTGTCAACAAATGCACCGTACTTCTCAAGTCCTGATCTGATGGAAGTGGAGGGGGAACTGGATGTGCGGTCTCCCTAGGAATCTCCTCAGGTGGTGGAAGAGCCGGTAATGACTGAGTAGGGGTCTCTCCCTGGGCCTCAGATTGGGCCCCATCTACTGGGGGTACCCTACTAGTCCCCTCACCTATTGCTGTATCTCTCCTTTGGCTAGCCATAATTTTCCTAGTCACCGTCATCTGTGCATACAGATGCCAACACATAAGTTTAACTCAAATTTCCTATAACTCAGTTCTACAGCTCGATTTAGATTCGAAAGAAGGGTAACCAACTCCTATATGTCATGTAGTCCCCTGCTTATATAATGTGGTGCACAACACATCTATAAACAAGACCCTACTAGACACGGCTTGTAGACTCCCTAGGACAAAACTGTTCTGATACCACTTTTGTCACACCCCGAACCTGGGGGGCGAGACCCGCACCCGGTTACTCACTTATCCTTGTGTACCAAATTGCGACTAAGGGACTCTGAACATATAATGTCATACTTTGGTCGTGGACACATTGCAAGAAAATTTGCGAAGCAAAATATAAAACTGAACGGAAGCTAACGCTGACTAAACATCAATTTAAAGCTGGGCCGACAAGGCCGTCATATCTACTATAGCTGACAAACCAACAAAATATACATATAAGGCCTACAAGCCCAACATACTGCCTTAACTGACAGGATATGTCTACAAGCCTCTACTGATGGATGTACTGTGATCGGAACAGAGCCCTGACCTACCCATAACCTATATACATATATACACAAGATGTACACATAACTCTAGACCCGACAACTCCGAACGATGTGGAGCTTACCGATAAAGCTGAACTCGAGCAACACCTACTGAGTAGGTCTACCCGTCTGTCTGTCTGAACCTCCATGCATGAAATGCTTCATCCCCAGAAAAAGAGACGTCAGTACAAAATAACGTACCGAGTATGCAAGGCGATAAAATAACTGAAAGCTGAAACTGAACTGATAATAAAATAATTAAAAGTAACTAGGAGTTAAAGATGATCTGGAGATATACTTACCTGTTGATACCGACTCAACTCTCTCAATATAGTAAATAAAATAGATGTCCGGCCCTATAAGGCTCGGAACGTGTAACTACTCTGCCGTAGTAGGCTTGCTCATAAGCGCTCAGACATACTAGGCTCTGTACCTAGGCCATACTGGGCTCGCTCATAGGCGCTCGGCCACAGTAGGTTCGGTATATAACTTACCATCTGATCAGAGGTTGCCCAATAGGGGCCTTCCCACCAATTATAGCTCGATGGTGGGGAAAATACTTTAGTATTGTATATATATATATATATATATATATATATATATATATATATATAGACCCTGCGCTCTCTTGACTAGAAGAAGACTCAATTGAATATGAAGTACCGATAAGGGAAAATACTGTAACTTATGAGACTAGGATATATAAATTTGGGAGTATGAACTTCTCTTTATGCCTTGTTATCAAACGCATGTAGTTACGAGATTATGCCAAAATGAAGGAAGGGCTTAACCTTAACATACCTGGAGTAGGGAAAAATCCGTATGATATTCTTGGGAAAGATTGTGCCGTACTCCCTTAAAATCGCAAAATCCCGTTGCTATTACACAGTATAATTTTGTATGTAAATTTTGCTTAAGATCGTTACCTTGCTGAATTTTTAATCCATTTCTCTTAATAAATTTGATCACAATATTGTATAACCTTTCTTAATGAAGCTATCCGTTACTTTGAGGATGTAAATGTCTTTCTTTTTGTGAATTAAAGAAGTCTTTTGATAACATTCTTTATCCCAAAGAGATAAGGTGCTCATCTCTTGAAGTGTTGCCACCTTGCAAGGTGATTCAAGAGTCACTTAATGGATTTCATGTGGCTTCCACATTGGGGAGTTAAGTCTTATTCCATAATTATCTACTTAATTCCTTAATCAATTTGTTAATATTTTATTAACCAATAATTACTCAATTATCCACATAATTAAGAATTATCTCAAATTATTTAAAATACTACTCGTTTTTAACACACTTTATACACCTTACTATCATGTTCATGTAGTACTTTGTATGGCACTAGTCCATAAATACCGGGTACTATAGCTCGGACCGTATTTTTTTCCAAATCGACAATCTTCAACGAAACTCATTTTCTTTGATTCGTTTACCCTTTAACCTTCACGGCATTTTACCTATTGCCTATTATAAATAGCATGAATGCTTATAATCTCAAGATAATCTAATCCCCGAGTCTACATCGATTATCTAAAGATGAAACTTTAATGTATGAAAACGCGAGATGTAACAGTTTGATAACGGAATTCGGACGTCTCCGAACCGTGTTAATTCGGCCATAGACTTTAGTTTTGGATTCTCCCCTTAAGGCTTGTTTCCCTGCTATACTTCTAACTCGTTCGAAGTGTCAGTCCCCGAGTGGGGTGGCCGTGGCCTATAAAATTGAGGATTGCCTTTTTAAGGTCTAACGATTTTGAGGTTTAGCAATTCGATCATGTCGATTTTTTGGACGACAGTTCCCGAGTATAGGGTAAATTGCTTGAACTTCAGCTGTGATCAGCCCTTAAGCTAGTTTCCACAATAGATCATAAGTATGAAATTGTAAAGTATAAATTTCTCTAAAGCATGGAATATCTGGTAAGGAAAAAAACTTCTGTCAATAGATTATACATGCGTACATGGTTTGCCATTAGGGCTCGGGTAATCTACATGGACACGGTTCATTTGACCATTTGGTCCTTTACCTATCGAGACCTTGTTAACATGAAGTATTTTTCTTGTAACTATCCGAGAATGATGCCCCCCAGTATTCGAGGTTGATTGTAAAGGAGAATCGGATACTGTTGAATTGCTCTATGTTAGCACGAACAATGGTTGCCTCGTTAAAAACCTTGCCGGAAAAACCTATTTGGGACAAAAACCGGTCTAAGGGAAAAAGAGTACAACGTGTGATTTCAGACCTAGGGACTTTGTGTTTGAAGAATACTTTGGTATCTTCGATTAAACACCTGCAAAAGGTTAGTATAAAATATAAATGAAAATGGAAAAGGTCGTACCGTAGCAGTAATATCGTTTGAGGAATGATATGCTCCAATTGTTTGGTCATTATTCATCGTTCATCATGCCAAGTTTGTAGGATCCCTTTCCGATGATATCGAGGACCTGATACGGTCCCTACCAGTTTGGGCCAAGTTTTCCTTCGTTTGGGTTTCGAGTATTGAGGGTGACCTTCCTCAGAACCAAGTCCCCGTTCATATCAGCAATAACATACCGGATCTCATTAGAACTCCAAAGTTAAGTGTGCTTGGGCGAGCGTAGTACTAGGATGTGTGATCCCCTGGGAAGTCCTCGATTTTAAAGTGTCGAAGATTGGCTCTTCGATTGTAGTACCTTTTGATCCGATGTTTCTATGCGGCCATTCGAACGAGGGAGGCTTCCCGTTTTTCATCTAGCAATTCAAGGCTTGTATTCATAGCCTCATGATTTGACTCTTCCGTTGCATATCGAAATGACACTAGGTTCCCCGACTTCAACCGGGATCAGAGCTTCGGCGCCATATACTAAAGAGAACGGTATTTTCCCCGTACTAGATTTTGACATTGTTCGATACGCTCAAAGGACTTCGGGCAATATTTCTTTCCATTTTCCCTTAGCGTCGTTCAATCTTTTCTTTAGATTTTGAATGATGGTCTTGTTTGTCGATTCGGCCTGTCCGTTCCCACTAGGATGATATGGCATCAATAGGATCCTTTTTATTTTGTGATCTTTGAGAAACTTTATCGCTTTGTTGCCGACGAATTGCTTTCCATTGTCGCATACGATCTCGGCAGGCATCTTGAATCGACATATAATATGGTCCCAGATGAAGTCTGTGCCTTCTTTCTCTCTAAGTTTCTCGAAAGCCTGTGCTTCAACCCACTTAGAGAAATAGTCAGTCATAAACAAAATAAATTTAGCTTTACCTGGGGCAGATGGTAGAGGGATGACGATATCCATTCCCCATTTCATGAATGTCCAAGGAGATAAGACTGAGTGGAGTAGCTCTCCGGGTTGGTGAATCATCGGCGCATACCTTTGACATTTGTCGCACTTTCGAACAAACTCTTTTGTATCCTTTTCTATATCGGCCCAATAATATCCTGCTCTAATGACTTTGTGAACCAATGATTCGTTACAAGAATGATTTTCGCAGGTGCCCTCGTGGATTTCTCGTAAGACGTAGTCGGTATCTCCTGGTACCAAACATATTTCCAATGGTCCATCGAACATCCTTCTATATAGTGTTCCATCTTCGGCCAATGTGAATCGTGCGGCCTTCGTACGTAGAGTCCTCGTTTCCATAGGATCCGATGGGAACTTCCCATTCTTTAGGTACTCAATATATCTGTTCCTCCAATCCCAGGTCAGACTTGTGGAGTTGATTTCGGCGTGGCCTTCTTCGATTACTAACCTTGAAAGTTGTACGACAGTCCCCGAGCTAATCTCATAGTCTTCGACTGATGACCCCAAATTTTCAAGGGCATCGACCTCGCTGTTTTTCTCTCGAGGCACATGCTGTAGGGTCCATTCTTTAAACCGATGCAGAGTCACCTGTAGTTTGTCCAAGTACCTATGCATTCGATCTTCTCGAACCTAGAAGTGTCTATTGACATGGTTTACCACAAGCAGGGGGTCACATTTGGCCTCGATGACCTCTGCTCCCAAACCTTTAGCTAGGTCAAGACCTGCAATCATGGCCTCATACTCGGCCTTATTGTTAGTTAACTTGGAAGTTTTGATAGCTTGTCTAATTGTATTACCCGTGGGTGGCTTCAAAATGATGCCTAGCTCGGACCCCTTCACGTTCGAAGCGCCATCTGTGAATAGGGTCCACACCCCCGATGATGTACCCTACTTTAATAATAGTTTCTTCTGGACCTCGGGTACGAGGGTCGGCATAAAGTCGGCCACAAAGTCCGCTAAGATTTGAGACGTGATGGCCATTCGGGGTCGATACTCGATATCGTATACACTGATCTCGACGGCCCATTTAGCCAATCGACCCGAAAGTTTGGGCTTATGCAAAATATTGCGAAGGGGATAAGTAGTCACCATACAGATCGGGTGACACTGAAAATATAGTTTAATTTCCTAGAGGCGCTTATTAGGGCAAGCGATAATTTTTCTAAGTGTGGGTACCGGGTCTCGGCCTCACCAAAAGTTCGACTAATATAGTAAACAGAAAATTGCGTACCTTGCTCTTCTCGAACTAGGACCCCACTTACCGCGATTTCTGAGACTGCTAAGTAAAAGTAGAGTTGCTCATCAGCTTTCGGAGTATGAAGCAGTGGCGGGCTCGAGAGGTACCGCTTTAATTCTTCCAGTGCTTGTTGGCATTCCGGGGTCTATGCAAAAAATTTCTACTTTTTGAGCAGTGAGAAGAACCTCTGACTTCTATCTGAAGACCTCGAGATGAATCGTCCTAGGGCGGCTATGTGCCTTTTTAATCTTTGTACGATCTTAACATTGTCCACGACTGTGATGTATTCGATTGCCTTGATCTTATCGGGGTTGATTTTGATCCCCCGAGCCGACCCCGAATGCACATTTCTCCAGATTGAGTTTCATGTAGTATTTCCTTAGTATATCAAAGGTCTCCTGCAAATGTGTCAAATGGTCCTCTGCTCGCAGGGACTTAACTAGCATATAGTCAATATAAACCTCCATTAACTTTCCTATTTGTTCTTCGAACATTCGATTTACTAAGCGTTGATAAATGGCACTAGCATTTTTTAGTCCAAACGACATTACATTATAATAATAGGTGACGTACTTAGTGATGAACGAAGTCTTTTCCTGATCCTCCGGGTTCATTTATATTTGATTGTACCTGGAGTAGGCATCGAGAAAACTAAGGATCTCGTGGCCGGTCGTGGCATCGATCATGCGATCGATATTTGGCAGAGGAAAAGAGACTTTAAGACATGCTTTGTCTTAAATCTTTATAGTCTACGCACATTCTAAGTTTATTTCCCTTTTTAGGGACTACGACTATGTTTGCTAACCATTCAGGATATTTTACTTCCCGAATGGATTCTATTTTGAGAAGTTTGGCTACCTCGTCCTTGATGAATGCATGTTTTACCTCGGATTAGGGCCTTTTCTTGTGTTTTACTGGGAGGAACTTTGGGTCCAAGCTCAGTCGATGTGTTGTGATCTCTGGCGGGATCCCTGTCATATCTAGGTGGCACCAAGTAAAATAATCCATATTATTGATAAGAAATTTAATGAGTTTTTCCCTGAGCTCGGGGGTTAACCCCGTACCCAGGTATACCTTTCGATCGGGTAGATGCTCGATCGGTATGACTTGCTTCAACTCTTCGACTGTCGATTTGGTGGCGTCGGAATCCTCGGGGATTATGAAGGATCGAGGGGTCCAGTAGTCATCGTCCTCATCCGTTCCCTGCTTCTCCGACTGAGTCGAGGCTGGTGGCTGTGGTTGCTATTTAGCTTCCTATTTTCCTTTGGACTCTGATCCCTTTGTTGATGAAAGCGTCGATACCGGTATAACTTCATCGATCGTGTACATCTCTTTGGCAGCATGTTGTTCCCCACACACCATTTTTACTCCATCCGATGTTGGGAACTTCAGCATTTGGTGAAGGGTTGACGGGACCGCCCTCATGTTGTGAATCCAGGGTCTTCCGAGCAGTGCGTTGTATCTCATATCGCCCTCGATCACTTGGAACTTTTTTTCTTGAATAGTTCCATCTACATTTACTGGTAGGATGATTTCACCTTTAGTTGTTTCACTCGCCATGTTGAAGCCATCGAGAATCCGAACTGCGGGTACGATCTGATCTTGTAGGCCGAGTTGCTCCTCGACACTCGATCGAATAATATTGGCCGAGCTTCCTGGATCAATTAAAATACGTTTAACCTGAATTGTTTTCATAAGGATAGAGATTACCAAAGCATAATTGTGGGGTTGTGAGATCCCTTCTGCTTCCTCATCATTGAATGATAAAGTGCCTTCTGGCACATAGTCTCGAGTTAGTTTTTTCCTGATGATTGATTCTTTAGTGCGTTTGAACACGGGCCCTTGTGGAATATCGACCCCACCAACGATCATGTGAATCACGTGTTGTGGTTCTTCCTGCTCATTTTTTCTGTTTGCTTCCCTGTCTCTAAAATGGTTTTTAGCTCGGTCGCTCAAGAATTCTCGAAGGTAACCCTCGTTGAATAGATGGGCTACCTCCTCCCTTAGTTGTCTACAGTCTTCGGTTCTATGACTATGTGTACCATGGTATTAGCATATTTGATTGGGGTTTCTTTTTTATGGATAAGTTTGTAGGGGTCTGGGCCATCTAGTATGTCGATGCTGAAGTTGTATTCTGATAATCGTGGTGCTTATGTGGGATCGGCATGTTTATCGAAGCCACTTTTGCTCATGAGCCCTCGAGAGCTCTGTCCTCGATCTTTCCTTCGATCATTTCGGATGGGATTGCGTCCTGGGCCGCTGTTTCTACGATTTGCATTGTGTGGTTGATACTGATCTCTATTTGACCGAGGTTCTCTGTCGATATCCCTTTGAGTTCTGCCGACGGGCCTGTTTGGATAAACGAAACTGGAAGGGGTCCCCAATTGATCATCCTCGATCCTGATCTTTGACTGGTACCGATTATGTACATCGGCCTAGGTTACCGCTGGATATTCAATTAAAATATGTTTTAGCTGTCGTAATGCCACCAAACTTCGTTCGTTCAAACCTTGAGTAAAGGCTTGAACAACCCAATCGTCTGTGACAGGTGGTAGTTCTATGCGTTTCATCTAGAACCGAGATATGAATTCCCTCAACATTTTGTTGTCTTTCTATCTCACCTTGAAGAGGTCCGACTTCCTAGTCGTAACCTTTATTGCTCCGGCATATGCTTTTACGAAGGAGTCTGTAAGCATGGCGAAGGAATCGATGGAATTTGGCGGCAAATTGTGGTACCATATCATTGCTCATTTCGACAAGGTTTCTCAAAATTTCTTCAGTAGAACATATTCAATCTCATCGTCTTCCAAGTCATTCCCTTTTATTGCGCATGTATAAGAAGTGACATGCTCATTAGGGTCGATGGTCCCATTGTACTTAGAAATTTCTAGCATTCAGAATTTCTTTGGAATGGGTTTCGGAGCCGCACTTGGAGGAAAAGGCTTCTGTATGAATTTCTTTGAATCCATACCCTTTAGAATTGGCGGTGCCCCGGTATTTGGTCAACTATCTCTACTTTCTTGTCATTTGCCTCGATTTTCTTTTCTCCCGATTCAATCCGTTTAGTGAGCTCCTCGAGCATTTTCATAATGGCGGGGTCAGTCCCCGATTCATTGGCGTTCGATCTTTCCAGCACAGGCTCGGTCATGTAGACGACTTCTGGTTCGATCCTACTCGGTGTTCGGTGCTGATTTTGTAGTTGTGCTATAGCGGCTTGTTGAGCTTGTAACATTTCGAATATCAATTGGAGGCTAACTCTACCATCTTCTCTGCCCTGCGTACCTCGACCACCTGATCGAACTTTCCTGCGTACGCTACCTTCGGGATCAACGCCCAAATTTGCATTTAGGGCGACATGTGAACTGACATCGACGGGATTTGCAATTGGTGCTCCCTCGAGATCAACCTAAGGCGCCTCGATCCCTAGGGAGGCTATATTGTCATTTTCCCCGTGAAATCTGAGGCCGTTGTCACCATGTGTAGGCGCTGCTTGTGAGTTTGACATCTTTATCGTGAAAATAAAGATTCTTACGAGAATAAGTGTGAAGCAGTGTATGTTATCGGAATTAGTATTAAGCAATCACTATTATCCTTGGATCCACGAAACTGTTTACCCTTAAAATTGGATAACAATTAAACTTATAATATGGTTCTAAGGATGCGTGATTTTACTTAATACCAATTGATAAATATAAAGATTAATAACAGAAATGAACTATAAAGTAAATCAAACCAGTGTTAGAATGGAACTCAGCCCTCGAGTTTGGATACTCTCGAACTGGTTGATGCAAGAACTATTAAAATATAACAAGCTAATGAACAATAGTATAAACGAGAAAGAGAATTATATTGCTTTGATACCTGTGAACAATGTGTCCTACAGATGATTAGAACCCCCTTAAATAGTAGAGGAATTCCACTTATGGTATAATTCTAATTACAGAAGGAAATCTCATGATTAGCTAATTAACTATTTCTGACTTGATCTGTTCCGAGATTTACGCCATGATCCTCGACCAGTCACGGATATCTCGCATTTCTGTTATTGTGCTATCTTCGATCTTGCTCGACGCCTGTCTCATTTGACTTCGATCGATACTAGCCTCGATCTCGACAGGTACCTCGATTCTGAACTCGGTATCTTATCCTCGTGATTTAGTCTATTCCGTTACGAGGCCATCTTTCGATGCAACCTCCCGGTCTCGGTCAAATAGTAAAATCAGGTAGGCCCGCTTTTAACCATATACACAATTATATTACTAAAACAAATGGCGCCTATTGTTCATTTAAAGGCTGCTTTTCATTTCCAATTATAGAAGTGATCCTGATTAACTGGTAAAGAATTTGCCAAAATCACTGCGTCGAGTATTCTTCTCCTCTTGCTGGATTATTGTAATGATGAAAGTGAGATTGGCAAATCAGAGCAAAAGAATGACAGTGTTATTGACAATGCTTCTAAGATAATCCCTCTGATCCTATTTAGTTGTTATGGTTACTAAAAATTCGCTCCAAAATACTTGTCATTTTAAAAATTCAAGAAAGAATTAAATAATATTTTTTACATTAACCGTTACTCTAACAAAATATTGAGAGAGGTTAATATAGTGAAAGCAATACGAGTAGTAATTAGAGATAAAAGAACAAATAATAATAACTTAGTCAAATTATCATCATTTTAATCAAAACACAACATGACAAGTAAGAATTAGAGGATCGATCGAGGGAGTACATAATTATGTGCATAATTCAAAATTACCACTAGATCCCAAAAGACCGTAACAACAAAATTAAATTTCAATAGTAATTAGTGTGTCCTTCACCTCTAAGGAGAAAATAAAACGACTTAAAAATAATGAAGCAACAATAACAACCCAGTATAATCTCACTAGTGGGGTTTGAGAAGGGTAGTGTGTACGCAGACCTTACCCCTACCCTGGAATAGAGAGGCGGTTTCCGATAGACCATCGGTTTCCTCCCTTCAACAACTCCCCACCTTGCTCTTGGGTGACTCGAACTCACAACCTCTTGGTTGGAAGTAGAGGGTGCTCACCACTAGAGCATATATTCAAATAGTATCTTATGAAGTAAATGCATGTCGGGAGAAGCAAGAACAATCCTAAGCATCTTGTTTGTCTATATAAACATATGGTCTCTTAATAATTTGAACCAGTATTTGGTTATATCTAGCAATGTCTTAACATTTATAGGTTAGAAATAATTTACTTAAGCCAATGAATTTGGTATATTATTGTCATACCATTAATTACTGCTTTATTGTATTTCCATTATTAGGAGGTGAAAACAATATATGTCGAATTGTTGGAACAACGCATAGAACTGTTCTTAAAGTTAAATAACCATAGCTAGCTAGAGTCTCAAGTTCGATAATTCGGATTAATGCAAAATGACCATAACGTGTGATAATCCAACTCGCAACATGACTCAATCATCCTTCCTTTTTATTTTGCTATTTAAATAAATATGAAAGTTATATTTTTCCAAATTTATATAATCTTTAATCTCCAATTTTTATTATGAATTGTTTAAATTTTAGTTGCATTTTGACCCATTACATTATTTCAATAGTTTGATTGAATCTTTCGGATACGAGTAGTAGGATCATGTCAACAAACGAGTCATAATCCAACCAATTAAGTTGAACGAATCGAGTGGATTATTGCAAAATGAATTGATGCTGCCACATCTAGTCAAATAGCCTCTCAATCTAGTGTTCCAGGTCAGTGACCAGCTAGCTAGGCTTCGAGTAGGTCAACACTAATTATGCTATTGTGGTTTTCTAGCTCAACTTATCTCCTAATTAATTCGTAAAAATGATGTCAAACAACGTCTGTTATTTAGGAATTAGTCGATGTGACCTCAATTTTAAATTTTTAGTTTAATTTTTTAGGACATTGTCACGATTCGAAATTCTCACATTCAGATCGTGATGACGCCTAGCATTTCACTTGCTAGACAAGCCAACGTTAGAATAATGTTATCTATTTTTAAAATAATATTTTTAAAATTTATTAATAACAAAGAACAAATGCGGAAGTAAAGTCTGAAATGTAGTGAATAATCCATAAAAAAAATAATTATGTCTAAATACCATCCCAAAATTAGTGTCACAAGTGCACGAGTTTCTAGAATAATACAAATAAGGGTCTGAATAAAATAAAGTTGTCTAGAAATAAACACACAGCTAAAGTAAAGTAGACGGGGACTTCAGAACTGCGGACGCCGTGCAGTTATACCTCAAGTCTCCTCTGAGTAGCTGAAATCCAAGCAAGTCTATGGTATGCCGCTGGGACCAACTCTGAAATCTGCACAAGAAGTGCAGAGTATAGTATCAGTACAACCGACCCCATGTACTGGTAAGTGCTGAGCCTAACCTCGACGAAGTAGTGACGAGGCTAAGGCGGGTCACTTACATTAACTTATACGCAATATTAGTAACAACAACAAATAATATAAATAAATCAGGTTACTCATTTATAATAATTGAAGCCAACTTAGCAGTCATAATCCATTATTATTTCAATAAATTTCCGTTGCATTGTGCAAACCGCTCCCACAATATATTCGTTTTCAATCCTCTCATATATTTATTTTAATCAAGTATATATAGACTTTTAAATAAGTCTGTTGTGGCGTGCAATCCGATCCCCCAATATTGACTTTTAAATAAGTCTATTGTGGCGTGCAACCTGATCCTCCAATATGGACTTTTTAATAAGTCTGTTGCGGCGATCCCTCAATATATGGATATTTTAATAAGTCTATTGTGGCGTGCAACCCGATCCCCCAATATATGGACTTTTTAATAAGTCTGTTGCGGCGTACAACCCAATCCCCCAATATTTTCCTTTCAATCAATTCTGTTGCGGCGTGCAACCCGCTCCTCCAATATATTCATTTATCAAATATTCTTATAGAAGAAATTTTCCCAATAAATGCAACAATTAATATAAAATTTTAAGACAACAAGCATAGAATAATTATGATTTAATTATGAAACAAACAATGACAAACAAGAATTTATTATGGAAATCAGGGAGAAAATAGGCCGTTTAATATTTTAATATGCTAAATGTCAAGTAGCAATTAATACACATAATTCAAATAACCATGTAGCAATTATTACATAAATTCAAGAATTAATATTTGGCAAAGAATAGAAGATAAACAATTATTATAACAATTCATTCATGATTTAAAACGATTTATGATTTTCAAATAATTATGCAAACAATTAATTTGACGACGTATAGACACTCGTCACCTCGCCTATACGTCGTTCACATGCATTTCATATAACAAATAGTTTAAGGGTTCTATTCCCTCAAGTCAAGGTTAACCACGATACTTACCTCGCTTTGCAAATTTCAATAATTTATTCGACCACATCCTTTCCTTTTGAATTTGTCTCTAAAAGCGTCAAATCTATTCACAAACAATTTGATATACTCAATACAAATCATAGGAATTAAATCCATATAAATTTACTAATTTTTCGGATAAAATCCGAAATTCATTTAAATATTCGACAGTGGGACCCACGTCTCAAATCCCGGAAAAACTCACGAAATTCGAACACCCGTTCCGCTACGAGTTCAACCATACAAAAATTATCTAATTCCGATGTTAAATGGACCATCAAATCTTAAATTTTTGTTTTTGGAAGATTTTATAAAAATCTGATTTTTCTTCCATAAATTCACGGATTCATGATGTAAATGAGTATGGAATCATGAAATATAATCAATATAAGATAAGAAACATTTACCCCAATATTTTCCAGTGAAAATCACCCAAGAACCGCCTTAACCGAGCTCAAAAATTGGAAATGGTTGAAAATGGGTCGAAACCCCATTTCCAGAACTTAAGTTTCGTTTTTCAGATTTTTATTCATCGCGATCGCGGAAATTCGTTCGCGATCGCGTAGAACAACTTTGCCCAGATTCATTTTACTCTTCGTGATCGCAGGAATGGCTTCGCGATCGCGAAGCACATTTTTGCACAAGCTGCCACTTTGCTCTACGCGAACATGACATCACACACGCGAACGCGAAGCATAACCCCGTAGACCTACGCGATCGCAGACCGTTTTATGCGAACGTGAAGAACAAATTTGAGTACCCCAACTTCTGCCTCATTTCCTCTTCGCGAACGCGAGGACTCGATCGCGAACGCGAAGCTTTGCACTTCGACCTTCGCGAACGCGTGCCCTCGGTCGCGAACGCGAAGCACAATTGTTCCAGTCCAACTTTCTTCTTCGTGATCGTAGGAATGGCTTCGCGATCGCGAAGCACAAAATACTAGATGACAGCAGAAGCTAAAAACCAAATTTTCTAAGTTCAAAATCATCCCGTAGTCTATCCGAAACTCACTCGAGCCCTCGGGGCTCCAAACCAAACATGCACCCAAGTCCTAAAATATCATACGAATTTGGTCGCGTGATCAAATCGCCAAAATAACACCTAGAACTACGAATTGGACACCAACTCAAAGGAAGTTTTCAAGAAAACTTTAGAACTTATATTTTTACAATCGAACGTCCGAATCACGTCAAATCAACTACGATTCTCACCAAATTCGGCATAAAAGTCATAAATATTATAGTGGACCTATACCGGACTTCGGAATCAAAATACGAAACCGGTGTCAATAAATCCAACATCAGTAAATTCTTAAAAATCATTAAGCTTTCAAACTTTTAATTTTTTATCAAAATTCTATATCTCGGGCTAGGAACCTCGGAATTCGATTCCGGGCATACGCCCAAGTCCCAAATCATGATACGGACCTACCAAAATTATCAAAACACTGATCCGAGTCTGCTTGCTCAAAATGTTGACCAAAGTCAACTCAATTGAGTTTTAAAGCTCTATTTCACATTTTAATCCATTTTTCACATACAAACTTTTTGGAAAATTGTACGGACTGTGCACACAAGTCGAGGAGTGATAAATAGTGATTTTTGAGGTCTTAGAACACAGAATTACTTATTAAATTTAAAGATGAACATCCTCGAACGGAGTTAGAAAAAGTACCTGAGCAGGTGAATAAGTGTGGATATTTACTCCGCATATCCTACTCGAACTTCCAGGTAGATGCCTCAATCGACTGACCTCTCCATTGTACCCGATATGAAGGATAACTCTTAGACCTCAACTGACGGACCTGTCGGGCTAGAATAGCCACCGGCTCCTCCTCGTAAGTCAAATCTTTGTCCAATTTGACTTAGCTGAAATCTAACACATGGGAAGGATCACCATTGTCACGACCCCAAATTCTCTCCGTAGGATGTTGTGATGGCACCTAGTCTCTAAGACTAGGTAAGCCTATCAATGCGGAATAATAATAAATATCTGAAATAAATAAACTACAATTCAAATAATTTCAACTCCCAAAACCAGGTAGAAATAAGTCACAAGCTTCTAAGAATTTATTCTCCATGTCTCTATTTATCAGAGTCTAAAACAAATAAGGGAGACAACATAGTAAGATAGAAGGGGACTCCAGAATCTGCGGACGCTGGCAGATATACCTCGAAGTCTCTTCGTACAGTTAGTTTACTGATGCCTGGTCTAATAAGACGTACCTGGATCTGCACAAAAAGATGAAGCGTAGTATGAGTACACCACAGCGGTACACAGTAAGTGCCAAGCCTAACCTCGGTAGAGTAGTGACGAGGTCAGGTCAGGCCCTACTAGAGAATAAATAATGACATGGTAAAATGTTTAAACAATATAATAAGATAAAATGACAAGAAAATGAATCAAGTAGCATGTCACATTTAATTACACCAAATAATGACAATTAATATCTCGTGGAAACAAAATAAAATTTCCTTTCAACTTCAAGAAAATCACAACAAATAATCAAAGGCAACTGAGGCCATAAATCAATATCAATAAGGGCACTCTCGATGTACCGCCTCGTAGTCCCAAATCATAAATAAATTCACAATATCTCATTTTCTTATCTCACCGCGCGATCCTTCACAATTTATTTGAAAGAAAATATTTTTTCCAAAATAGCATCCCGCGTTTTAGCCATCCTTATCACACCGCATGACTTCTAGTAGTTCCCCCTACTAGCCACGCGTATCAAGCCACCCTTATCTCACCACATGCGTTTCAATACCCAGACCTTATACCACCGCATGCGTATCAATATCACAATATATCATAATTTGCACCTCAAGTGCTCAAATAATTTAACTTGCCAAAATAATTCAACAACAATATTTTTCTACAATAAAGAGCTCACGGCTCATGCCAAAATAAATTATCAATAATATTTTTCCACAATAAAGATCTCACGGCTCCATCACAATGAGTACGAAAATCTTAAAAAAATATTCAGGAATAAATAATTCTGGAAAATAATATTTTAAAATCTTTAATACGTTGCTTCAATATCAAGTTTAAAAATGTCAAATACTTCATATTAATAATATTTAATTTAAAGAAAATCAACCTTCAAATAATGCACAGAATAAAAGAAACCAAGTTTCAACTAAACAGGTAAAACAATTAGCATGAAAAAGTCAAACAAATTTAAAGTATATATCTTAGATCAATGATGAAGAATATAACAAGATAAAATAATTTAATAAATGCGCAACAGTGATCTACATAATTTAAAAATATAATCTTCACATTTAGCCCATGTACACACTCGTCACCTCGTGTACATGACTTTCAACACATTTCAATAATCACATCAATACCAATCCTAGGGGAAATTTCCCCCACACAAGGTTAGACAAGTCACTTTCCTCGACTTGCTCCAATTTAAACAAGTATTATGCTTTTTCCTCGATTTTCCGATTCCGATCGACTCGTATCTAGTCATAATTAATTCGATACAGTCAACAAAAATTATAGGAATCAATTTCATAAGAAAATACTACATTTTTCAATAAAATCCGAAAGTAGCTCAAAAATCGCCCATGGGGTCCACATCTCGCAATCTGGGAAAACTCATAAAATCTGACAACCCATTCAATTACGAGTCCAACCATATCAGTTTCACTCAAATCCGACTCCGCATTGACACCGGAATCTCAAAAATTCGTTTCTATGAGATTTCTAAAAGTTTCTTAAATTTCTATATCAAAACACTAAGAATCATTTACCCCAATATTTTTCCTTGAAAATATATTAAAATCGCCTCTCTTCAAGCTCCAATTCGTCAAAAATGGCAAATGGGACGAAGTCCCCTGTTTTTATAACTTACAGATCTGTCAGGGAGCCCGATTTGTCACGGAGCCCGATTTTAACAGGCAGTCTGATTTTGACAGGCAACCCGATTTTGACAGGCAACTCGATTTTAACAGGCAACCCGATTTTGACAGCATTTCCAGTAGAAAAATTGCAACAGCTTTTGTAGCAGCTAAGTCCCACTTTTGATCCGTTAACCATCCGAAACATACCCGAGGTCCTCGTGACCTCAACCCAATATACCAACAAGTCCTAAAACATCATACGAACTTATTTGAAACCTCAAATCAAATCAAACAATGCTAAAATCACAAATCACACCCCAATTCAAGCTTAACGAAACTCAAGAATTTCCAACTTCTACATTCGATGTCGAAACCTATCAAATCAAGTCTGATTTACCTCAAACTTTGCACACAAGTCATAAATGATATAACAGAGCTGTGAAAATTTTCAGAACTGGATTCCGACCCCGATATCAAAAAGTCAATTCCCCGGTCAAACTTCCAAACTTAAATTCCTATTTTAGCCATTTCAAGCTTAATTTCACTACGGACTTCCAAATAAAATTATGTTCACGCTCCTAAATCCAAAATCACCATACAGAGCTATTGGAATCATCAAAATTCTATTTCGGGGTCGTTTGCACATAATTCGACATCCGATCACTATTTGAACTTAAACTTTAAATTTTTCATCAAAATTCCATATCTCGGACTAGGGACCTCGGAATTTGATTCCGGGCATACTCCCAAGTCCCAAATCACGATACGGACCTACCGGAACTATCAAAATACTAATCCGAGTCTGTTTGCTCAAAATATTGACCAGAGTCAACTCAGATGAGTTTTAAAGCTCTAATTCACATTTTAATCCATTTTTCACCTAAAAACTTTTCGGAAAATTTTACGGACTGTGCACGCAAGTCGAGGAATGATAAATAGTGATTTTCAAGGTCTTAGAACACAGAATTAATTATTAAATTTAAAGATGATATTTTGGGTCATCACATTCTCCACCTCTAAAACAAGCGTTCGTCCTCGAACGGAGTTAGAAAAAGTACTTGAGCTCGTGAATAAGTGTGGATAACAGCTGCACATATCATGCTCGGTCTCCCAAGTCGCCTCTTCGACCAGATGAACCATCCACTGAACCTTCACAGAAGCTGCCTATCTAAAATAGTCGCTGGTTCCTCAACATAAGATAGATCCTTGTCCAACTGAACTGAACTGAAGTCTAACACATGAGACGGATCGGCGTGATATTTACGAAGCATAGAAACATGGAATATCGGATGAACTGCAGAGAGACTAGGTGATAATGCAAGTCTGTAAGCCACCTCTCCAACTCTCTCAAGAATCTCAAAAGGCCTAATATACCTAGAGCTCAACTTGCCCTTCTTCCCAAACCTCATCACACCCTTCATAGGCGAAACCTGGAGCAATACTCGCTCACCAACCATGAATGCAACATCACGAACCTTCCGATCCGCATAACTCTTCTGTCTAGATTGGGTTGTACGAAGCTGATCCTGAATCTACTTAACCTTTTTCAAGGCATCCTAAACCAAGTATGTACCCAATAGTCTAGTCTCCCTCGGTTCGAACCAACCCACTGGAGACCGGCACCACCTACCATACAAGGCCTCAAACGGAGCCATATGAATGCTCGACTGATAACTGTTATTGTAAGCAAACTCCGCAAGTGGTAAGAACTGATCCCAAGAACCCCCAAAATTTATCATACACGCACGGAGCATATCCTCCAGTATCTGAATAGTGCGTTCAGACTGCCCGTCCGTCTGAGGGTGAAATGATGTACTCAACTGTACCCGAGTACCCAACTCACATTATACTGCCCTCCAGAACCGTGATGTACACTGCGTACCCCGGTCAGAGATGATAGATACTGGTACGCCATGAAGTCTGACAATCTCGTGAATATAGATTCGAACCAACTGCTCGGAAGAGTAGGTAGTCATCACATGAATGAAATGAGCTGACTTGGTCAATCTATCCACAATCACCCAAGTTGCATCGAACTTCCTCTGAGTCCGTGGGAGCCCAAAAACAAAATCCATAGTGATCCTCTCCCATTTCCATTCTGGAATCTCTAACTTCTGAAGAAATCCACCCGGTCGCTGATGCTCATATTTCACCTGTTGACAATTTAGACACCAAGCTACATACTCCACTATGTCTTTCTTCATCCTCCTTCACCAATAGTGTTGTCTCAAGTCTTGATACATTTTTGCAGCACCCAGATAAATTGAGTACCGCGAACTGTGAGCCTCCTGGAGAATCAACTCACGCAAGCCATCTACATTGGGTACACATAGCCTGTCCTGCATCCGTAGTACACTGTCATCTCCAACAGTGACTTCCTTGGAATCATCGTGCTGAAATGTATCCTTAAGGACAAACAAATGGGGGTCATCATACTGATGCTCCCTGATACGATCATAAAGAGAAGACTCAGAAACCACACAAGCCAAAACTCGACTCATCTCGGAAACATCCAATCTGACAAATTGGTTGGCCAAGGCCTGAACATCTAAGGCTAAATGCCTCTCTGCTACCGGTAAATATGCTAAGCTGCCCAAACTCTCCGCCTTACGACTCAAGGCTTCGACCACTACATTGGCCTTCCCAAGATGATAGAGAATGGTGATATCATAATCCTTAAGCAACTCTAACCACCTCCGCTGTCGCAAATTAAGATCCTTCTGTTTAAACAGATGATGTAGACTTCAGTGATCGGTGTAGACCTCGTAATGGACACCGTACAAATAATGCCGCCAAAACTTCAAGGCATGAACAATAACTACTAACTCAAGGTCATGTACATGATAATTCTTCTCATGCACCTTTAATTGTCTAGACGCGTAGGCAATCACCCTACCGTCTTGCATCAACACTGCGCCGAGACCAATACGCGATGCATCACAATACACAGTATAAGCCCCTGAACCTATAGGTAATACCAATACTAGGGCTGTAGTCAAAGCTGTCTTGAGCTTTTGGAAGATCTCCTCACATTCTTCGGTCCACCTGAACGGAGCACCCTTTTGGGTCAATTTGGTCATAAATGCAGCAATAGACGAGAAATCCTTTACAAATCGGCGATAATACCCTGCCAAACCAAGGAAACTCTGGATTTTTGTAGCTGAGGACGGTCTGGACCAACTCTGCACTACTTCAATTTTCTTCGGATCTACCTTGATCCCCTCGCACAAAACTATATGACCCAAAAATCCCACTGAATCAAGCCAGAATTCACACTTTGAAAATTTTGCATATAACTTCCTTTCTCTCAAAGTCTGAAGCACAGTCCTCAGGTAATGTTCATGATCTTCCCGACTCCAGGAATACACCAGAATGTTGTCAATAAATACAATGACGAAAGAATCAAGATAGGGCTGAAATACACTATTCATTAAGTGCATAAATGCTGTTGGGGCGTTGGTCAGCCCAAAAGACATCACAAGGAACTCGTAATGACCGTACCGAGTCCTGAAAGCAGTCTTCGGGATATCTGGCTCCCGAATCTTCAACTAATGATAGCCTGAACGTAAGTCGATCTTAGAGAACACTCTGGCACCCTGAAGCTGATCAAATAGATCATTAATATGTGGCAATGGATACCTGTTCTTCACTGTAGCCTTGTTCAGCTGGCGGTAATCAATACACATCCGCATAGAACCATCCTTCTTCTTCACAAATAAGACAGGAGAACCCCAAAGCGATACACTGGGCAGAATGAAACCCTTATCAAGAAACTCTTGTAACTGTTCTTTTAATTCTTTCATCTCTGCTGGGGCCATACGATATGGTGGAATAGAAATGGGTTGAGTACCCGGTAATAAATCAATGCCAAAGTCAATATCCCTGTCGGGTGGCATACCTAGAAGATCTGCTGGAAATACATCAGAAATATCCATTACTACAGGAACTGACTCTATAGTAGGAGTATCAATACTCACATCTCTCACATAGGCCAGATACGCATCACACCCCTTTCTCAACCATTTGTTGAGCTTTAAGAAATGAAACAGCCTTGCTAAGATCATGATCTGAGGTACCTCTCCACTCTAGCTGTGGTAGATCTGGCATAGCCAACGTCACCGTCTTGGCGTAACAATCAAGAATAGTGTGATAGGGCGACAACCAATCCATGCCCAAAATAATATCGAAATCCACCATACTGAGCAATAATAAATCATCTATAGTCTTAAAACCGTTGATAATAATTAAACATGACCAATACACGGTCCATAATAATAGATTCACCCACGAGTGTAGATACATAAACAGAAGAACTCAAGGAATCATGTGATACACCAAAATATGGGGCAAGATAAGATGACACATAAGAATAAGTGGAGCCTGGATCAAATAAGACTGATGCATCTCTATGACAGACCTGAATAATACCTGTGATAACAGAATCGGATGCAACGACATCTGTCCTAGTAGGAAGGGCATAATATCTGGCCTGGCCTCCCCCTTTAGGGCGACCTCTACTTATCCGTCCTCCACCTCTAGTTGGTTGTGTAGGTGGAGTGGCAACTGGTGCAATAATCATGGCATGAGAAGCCTGAGGATCCTGTGGAATGGGCGGGGCCTGAGAAATATGTGGAGGTGCACCCCTCCTAAATCTGGGGCAATCTCTCATAATATGACGAGTGTCACCACACTCAAAATAAGCCCTTGGAGGACATGGCTGCTGAGACTGGCTCGGGCTTGATCGACTAGACTGTCCACTGAAAGCACCCCGTACAGGAGGTAAAGTAGACACTGGCGGTGCATAATATGGAACATGAGGTGTGGGAATAGCCGGAATACCACTGGAAGCTGGAAGTGCTGAATTAATAGGATGGCTCACATAACCTCTACCATAACGGGCTGCAACTGGGGTACGAGAATTATTATATGTGCCAGAATCTCGGGGTCTCTTAGCTTCCCTCTCTTCCCTCTCCCGAGTTCGCATACCTTCCAATCTCCTAGCAATTAACACCACCTATTGGTATGTGATGTCCATCTCTAGCTCTCGGGCCATACTGTATCTGATACTCGGGTGGAGACCCTCAATAAATTTGCGAACCCGCTCTCGAACAGTAGCAACTAAGGCTGGTGCATGCCTAGCCAAATCACTGAATTAGACCATATATTCTGACACGGTCATAGAACCCTGGTGCAGCTGCTCAAACTCTGCGCACCATGCATCTCTAAGACTCTGAGGAATATACTCCCTTAAGAATATATCTGAAAATTGAGTCCAAGTAAGTGAAGCTGCCTGAGCTGGACTATCCAACTTATATGCCTGCCACTACTGGTAGGCTGCTCCTCTAAACTGGAATGCCATGAAAGAAACCCCACTGGAATCCACAATACCCATAGTACGAAGGATACAGTGACATTCCTCCAGAAAACTCTAAGCATCCTGTGAAGCTAAATCGCTGAAAGTGGGAGGGTGGTACTTCTTATACCTCTCGAGCCTAAGCTGCTCCCCCTCTGAAACTGTTGTCCTAATCTCAGGCCGAACTGGGACAACTGGATGCACTGGTATAACCTCTGGGGCATGGTCAACTTGGACCCGTGGCTCTGGAGTACGGGCGACAGGAGTTTGTGCTCCTCCCCCGGCCTGAGATGTGGCAGGAGCAAGTGGAATTAACCCTACCTAAGCTAAAGTGCCAAATATGCTCAAAAAATGGGCAAGAGTCTCCTAAAGTGCAGGAGTAGTAACAGGCATCTCAGGTGCCTGCTCTCCAACTGGAGCTACTGGTGGCTCTGGTGCAGCAGCTCGTGCCTGTGTTTTGGCTACACCATGTGGTCTTCCTCGGCCTCTAGCTCGGCCTCTGCCCCGACCTTGACCTCTTGTGTCTCCAACAGGGGGTGCGGGTGTCTGATCATCTGATCCAGTTGTGCGTGTCCTCACCATCTATGAGAGAATAGAAAGACAATTGTTTAGAACTTTGAAATCAACAAAGGCGAACGATAAGGAATCAAAGAAGCGAATATTTCCTAACAGTTCCATAGCCTCTCGAAGATAAGTACAGACGTCTCCATACCGATCCGCAAGAATCTACTAAACCTGCTTGTGACTCATAACACCTATGAACCTGGAACTCTGATACCAACTTGTCACGACCAAAAGTTCCCTCCGTAGGATGTCGTGATGGCACCTAGTCTCTAAGACTAGGTAAGCCTATCAATGCAGAATAATAATAAATATCTGAAATAAATAAACTACAATTCAAACAATTTCAACTCCCAAAACCCGGTAGAAATAAGTCACAAGCTTCTAAGAATTTATTCTCCATGTCTCTATACATCAGAGTCTAAAAATAATAAGGGAGACAACATAGTAAGATAGAAGGGGACTCCAGAGTCTGCGGACGATGTTAGATATACCTCGAAGTCTCCTCGTACAATTAGTTTACTGATGCCTGATCTGATAAGATGTACCTGGATCTGCATAAAAAGATGTGCAGAAGCGTAGTATGAGTACACCACAACGTTATTTTTGCACCATTCTCATTGGTGTCATTGGAACTTAATAGCCACAAAGCGAAATAATAACTCATATTTATGGCAAAGCATAAAGGTTGACACAATATGAATGATTCTTTGGTTATGACGTGACTCTTTTACTACTATTTGAACTCTTATTTGGTATGATGTTATCCTTCAAAAAATATTTCTAGTTTGAAATTCCAATTTCTAAAACTTATATATATTTCAATAATGATTATCTTTATAATTATGCAAGTGAAGACATTATCCTTAATTTAAAATCTATTTTAATCGGCTATCTAAAAATTTAAATGATTTTTTAGCCGGTGAAACTTTATTTTAGTATGACTCCGTTTTTAGTTTATCGATATCTCTAGCCACAGATTTTAAATTTTGAATACGCAATGTATACAGATTTTTTGTTTTTTGAATCATTAAATGTTAAATTGGTTGATTGTTATTATATAACATTGCATATATTATCTTAAAATTGCCAAGTAGTTTTTTCTCGACACCATACTTTGCTTAACCTCAATGAAAACTACTCACATTGCATTTAAATTCAAATTCGAATATCATATCAGTTTGTTAGTAATAGTAATTTTTTAAAACGACACACAATGTAAATTAACAAAATATTCTAAGATATCCTTATCTTATAATCTATATATTTGAGTTGAAAAAAATATTTGAAATCGATGAGATCAACTTTCAATTTTTTATACTCAACAAAGATGAAACAGAAGAAGAAATTCGTTGTCATATCTTATTTCTGGTTTTTAGATTTTTCATACATTTTTTTCTATATTTATTTTCTTTTATCTTATTTTTTTGTCTTTTTTATTTTGTTACAAAAATTAATTTATTTCGCTATAAAAGGATGAGTTTTAATAGAAATTGTCCACATAAGAACTTTATTTATATTTTTAGTCTTTGATTAAAACTCTTTCATATTTTTTTTTGGCTTTATATAATCAACCTAAATAGGTGCTCACACAACCACTTAAATTAAAAAATTGAAGGATGTGTAATTTATATATAATCCATATATAATATGTGTATAATCGTGTATTGTCGGTATATCATCTATGTATATTAGCTATAAAAAGTAATACATCTGGCCGGATATTTATGTAAATATTCCATAGGATTTCGGTTTCTTGATTTTATCCATGATATGACTTCTATTATAATAATTTTAAAAACCCTCTACTAAAATTCAAAAATATCTTATCTTTTTATTTTTAAAATTAAATTATAGTTTAAAAACTAATCTCATTTCGAATAATTTATTTACATTTTAAAAAAAAAATCACATCATACCAATTTTTTTAAAGAAAATATACTTTTTGTTACACTTAAAAATCGCTATAAAGTCTATCAATTAGAAACCAATACTCCTCTCGTTGAATTCAAGAAAATAAATCTTTCACATAATCTAATGATGAATTCGAGAAAAAAAAACTTTCACATAATCTAATGAATCAAAACTAATATTTTTCAACGAAATAAATATTATACCTTTGCAATGTTGGCTTGACTGCAACTAAATGAAGATGTTTCAGCTTGTACCCTTCAATTCCTAGAATGTGCTAAATTGAAATTAATGATAGCAATTGTTATTTACCGGTAAATCGGTACAATTGAATTTGTTCGTGGTTTCTAGACAGATGGATCAATTTGATCCCAAAGGATAATAAATTAATTGATTGATATGTAAGATACTTAGCTCAAATGTAAATGAAACGATAGATTTGGAGAACCTTGAAACAGGATTTCTGGGTACAAGGATGATAAGAACACAAGCTAGGGGAGAGATAGTATTGAGATGCTGTATTAGAATATATTCTTTGATGCCCAGAAAATCCTCCCTTACAATGATAGTTGAGCCTATTATTTATAACTCAGTGGGCGTAATGGTCATCCCCACCACTAATGACAATTATTAATAGTATGATAATGGAAACCTAATGGTAAACATAAATCCTTAGGTTTCTTTAATGAGCCGTTACTCTTTAATGCTGTGGAATATTCTTCATTAAATGTCATCGGGCGCAGCATGCTTAATGCCCTTACTAACTTGCCTTTCTCGGTGACACACAAGATAGTTGTGCCCGATTTTCCATCCTCGTCGTTTTGATTCCACGTGTCTCCTTCTTAGGTGGCCACGTACCGTGACATATTTTACCCAATACAGATAGTCCCCCTGCTTTCCGGTGACATGACTTTGTGCTACCGGGAAGTTGGTGAGAATCTTCTTTTGGCGGGAATTACTAAAATTTCTTTTCAAGGTTACTGACGGTTGATTAGACGTCGGTCTCTCCGCATTTAATGCCTTGAACACGTGTCCTCCTATGATTTAGCATGCCTTTCGCCAGTTATCGAGGTAATTAGAGCCAAGTATTTTAGCCGCCCAAAATATTTACCTATAAGTATCGAGTCCCTTTTTCTTTAGGTTTCACCAGTTGTTTGAACTTCCAACTTGCATCCCTATTCTACACCTCTTCTCTAATTTCTTTCAAACACAGAACTTTTTCTTGCCCTCCTCCAATGGCTTCTTCATCTAAACGCACTGGTTCTTCGAAGAACAAGATTAAGAACGAGGATTATGTTCCTCCAACAGTAAGTTCCATAATCCCTAGGAGGCTTAGTACTTTGAAGGATTTGGAGGAGAAATTTCCCACTGATAACCCCCGTACATGGGCGGTTAGCAGGTACCCATCTTCCATTCATCCTTCCAGTATCCCTACTGTGAAGGAAGACTGTTGCTGCCAAGATCTGGATATTATCGCTCCCGATCTATCGAAGCGAGTGACCCTTCCTAGAGAGGGTTTCACATATTTTTATACGTACCCCTTTACTTTGGGTGCATTTTATTTGGACGGATAACTTGATACTGTGATAGCGGAATTTTGTCTCCGTTATCATGTGTGTTTGGTACAAGTAAGTCCTTCCGTGTAGAGGACAGCCGCCCGCCTTCGGCGCTTGTGTCTGGAAACCAAAGAAGAACTATCATTGGCTCATATGATGAATTTATACTCCCTAAAGTCTTCGGCGGGGGAATGATCAATATCTGCAAGCGTGGTCACCATGATTTGATATCCAGCATGGATGACGATAACGACCGAGGGTGGATAGAACAGTTCGTTGCAGTTGGCTCTAGTAACATTATTCCAACAACGACTTCATCCTTTCCGGTCACTTAGAACCACTCTCGTAAATTTCTTTCAATATGTTCCTCCTGAATGCTTTTCCATGCCCGTATTAATTATTTAACTCATGTATGTTATAGTGACCCATTGGGTCCCACCGATGGTAGAAGGTTTAGATCGGTGGGTTCAAAAGATTTTGGACATCACCAAGCCCGAAATTTGCTTGTGGAAAGAACTATCCATCAAATACGAGTGTAAGGCCAAGAATCATGGTAACTATGATTTGCCTTGCTTTATTTTCTGCATATGTGGATTTTGGCTGAATCTCCTAACTTGTTTGTCAAATTAGGTCTGCCCCCAGGCTCAGTCGAGATCCCCGAAGAGGATATTTTGGCCGACCCTGCTGATGCGGCGAGGCTACTCCAGGAGGCACTTGCTCGAACGGGTGCCTTCGGGTCTACTCCGGGCACAAATATTTCTTCATGGAGTCCCCGACTAGAGAACAAACAACCAAAAAGAAGGCATTCCTCTGCATCCGGGTAGAAGAATAAGAGGGCAAAGGTTGATGCGCCCAAATCATCCCAGGTGGTGACGTTGGTCGGTCCTCCCTCCGGGCCGGTCATAGACACTGTAGTGATTGATGATAAAGAAGCTAGTGATAAGGGAGATTCTCTTCATAGAAGACAACGATCCTTATCCTCTCAACAGGATGCTCAACCTGTTGATGCAGTCACACCCGCCGAGGATGATGTCTCGGCACTTTGGGGAGAGTTTGATTTGGTGGAAAATGCCAACTCCCATTCTCGAGCCCCAATCGTTATGCCCAGTACTGCGAGGCAGAGTACCGGGTCCTTGCCGTCCTTGGCTGGTGAGCACCCAACGACTAGTGCTAATTTCGATGCAGATATTTTTCGTTCTTCTCCCTTACTAGCTTTAACACCCCTTTCTTCACCACCATCTGCTGCTACATCATTTCTATCTTCATCCACGTTTCTACCAACAATATCATTTCCAACGGCCGCACCTGACCGTGCTGAAGGTGTTCCTCTTCCTCAATCCCCTCTTCATTGGAATTTAGGGCAAAATTATGCTGCCCCTTCTGAAGATCCTCAGAGGAGGAGGAGTGTTACCCTTTCGGTCTCTATCGGGTGCAACCTTCTTTCCCGACCGGTGGAGCTTGCAAATTATCTGAAGCCCTTGGCTTCAGAGAAGGATTGGGAAAAGATTCAGACACTCTTGGGAGAGTGTTTGTTGAACAATGCCATGCATAATGCCGCAGCGGTATGTTTTTGTCTTTCTCTTACTATTTCTCAGCCTCTGAATGAGTGCATTTTAAATTTTACTTCTTCTTATCTTGCAGGCCAATTTTCTTGCTTCCGAGGGCCTACATCGATTCTTTCGTGAGAAGGAGGAACTTTCTTCTGAGCGGGATCGGCTTTTGGTTGAACGGGACCAGACCGTTCTTCGCCTCTCAGAACTGGAAATCAGGGTCGCTGAGGTCGTGGCTTTGGAAGCCCGCTTGCAGCAAAGTGAGCACGAAGTAGAGATCCTTAGCCACAAAATTGGGCCACTGAGGACTAGTTTTAATGAAGTCAAAGTTAAGTGGGTTGAGGTCTAGGATGCCATTCTTGATGCTAATGACCGTGAGGCTGCTGCTGCTGAAAGGATAACTGATTTAGAAGCAGCCTTAAATTCTAAGGCCGAAGAACTTGCTGCTACGAGGGCGAGTCATGCCCTGTTGGAGGAGAAGTATAAGAAAACTATCAAGCATAACAGTTCTATAGTTCAACTGTCCATGATCTCGATGTTAGTCTTCAATCTGCTAGGTCCGCCCAGGATAATCTTTCTGTCGAGATCACTCAGATTAAAGAAGAACTCAGGCGCCGAGAGGCTTCCCTCATTGTTGAAAAAACTCACGCCATGTACAACATGAGGAGAAAAATCTTGGAAGTAGCCAAAGGTTGCATTATTGATATTGATGCCAAAATTGCTAAGGCACACGAGCTTGAGTTGGCTGCAAAGAATGGACTCCCGGCACAATCTGATGCTCCCGGTTCTTTTAATTCTGGTTCCGATATTTTTGATACTGAAGAGGAATCGGAAGGCAATGATGCCGAAGACCCAGTCAGAGAAGATGTTGAGCCATCGGTGGCACCACCTACTGCTCCTGGGGATATGGATACTTCTCTTCCTCCTGATTCCAGTGATGTTGTAGCTTAGCTTTTTCTTTCTTCGTTTTGTACTTCTTTTGGTGCATTCTTGTAAATGAGTACATATTTTTGCTCAAATGTTTGATTGAGTCTTTCTTTTGCTTGAATGTTTATGCATATTTTCCTATTTTTCTGCATGTGGTCCCGGACGCATTTTCTTCGATGCATTTTTGTTGTTGAGAATTATCCCTTTTACATGAGGGTTTTAATAAGTATTTGCACAAGTTTAGTTTCTGCATCTTTTTCATATGTGTTTTCGGGTGTGTGTTTTTTCGATAGCATTTTCGGTTCCGGGCATATATTCTTCCGGAATAAACCCTTTAACAAAAGGGTTTTAATAAGAGAGGGCCCTCTTATGTTTACGGTGCTCTTGAAGAGGACGTCTCTTGTTCATTATGGTACTAACATTTGAAGTACTTCTTTAACTTTCAAATGACAAAATTAGCTCATCGTGTAGACAAGAAATAAGACAAAAGGAAAAGGATTTCATTTCATTCCTTCTGTTTTCATAGTTTACGTAGGCATTTTTCTACGTAGGAAAGAAGCTTCCATGACTTGTGACTATCTTGTTTCTTTGGGGCAGGCTGTACAGTCCCCGGTCCCGATGATGCGTGACATTCAGTGTTTCCTTATCATATTTTCGTTCCCGGTTGACGTGGCATTCAGTGTTGCCTTGCCGGATTTTCATTCCCGGTTGACGTGGCATTCATAGTTGCCTTGTAATCATATCATTATTCCCCCCCCCCCCACAGTGTTCTTATGCGAAGAATGCATGTTGGAACACTAGAAGTCTTGTATCTCCGAAGGTTGCACCGATGAATTGCTACGTAACCCTTCGCTCGGTAACATATTTTGCTTTCCCCTTAGGAATTCATGTTGTCAAGCCAAAGAATACCTGACAATCCTCTAGTGCTTTGTGCTCGCGAATGATAGTGTAATATTTGCTCGGTAGCAAACTTAACTTCCCGGCGGGAATTTGCTAACGAAGCAAAGATTACCTTATCACTCCCGAATTAAAACTTGTAATCAAATGGTCTTATTACTGTTGTTTTTGTATTATGCTTTAGGTCGCTGCCTCGTTAAAAAACCTTGACGTTGTTTGTCAGCAGTAATATATTTTGAGATGAGCCACGTTCCAACTGCTGGGCAACTTGTCTCCGTTGTGGTTTTCTAACTCGTATGACCCTTTACCGGTGATAGATGAAACCCGGTAAGGGCCTTCCTATGTAGAGGCTAACTTGCCAGCGTTGAGTTCTCGAGTGTTTTAAGTCACCTTCCTCAATACCAAGTCCCCTACTTTGAAGTAACGAAGGTTGGTTCTTTGATTGTAGCACCACTCCATCTTTTTCTTTTGAGCTGCCATTCTGACATGTGCCAGGTCCCTGCGTCCCTCGAGCAGTTCTAAGTTGATTAGCATTGCCTCGATGTTTGATCCTTATTTTGCCTGGGAATAACTTAAAGTGGGCTCCCCCACTTCCACCGGTTTCAAAGCTTCTGCGCCATAAATGAGGGAAAACAAAGTTTCTCATGTGCTTGATTTAACAGTTGTTCGGTAGGCCCAGAGTACCCCCGGCAATTCCTCGGGCCAGCGGCCTTTTGATGCTTCTAGCCTTTTCTTCAGATTTTGCACAATTATTTTGTTTGTTAAATCTGCTTGTCCGTTTGTGCTCGGATGGTACGGTGACAAGGTAATCATTTTTATCTTCAAATCTTCAAGGAATTTTGTAACTTTTACGCCGACAAACTGTGGCCCGTTGTCGCATGCAATTTCCTTAGGTATTCTGAACCTGCATATTATATTCTCCCACAGGAAGTTGACCCCTTCACGTTCTCCGATCTTTTGGTAAGGACCTGCTTCCACACATTTGGAAAAATAGTCAGTCAAAATTAAAAGAAATCTTACCTTTCCCGGAGCTGGTGGTAGAGGTACGACGATGTTCATCCCCCATTTCATGAATGGCCACGGGGACAGAATTGAATATAAAGGTTCTGCTGGTTGATTTACCAGAGGTGCATGGCGTTGGCACTTATCACATTTCCATACAAAGTGTTTGGCATCTAGATTCATACGCGGCCAATAATATCCCGCCCGGACTAATTTCAGCACCAAAGAATCTGCGCCCGAGTGGTTGCCACATATTCCTTCATGGATTTCTTTCATGACGTAGCTGGCTTCAGACGCTCCTAAGCATCGGGCCAGCGGGCCTTGGAATGATTTTCTGTATAACTTCCCTTTCTCGAAGCTGTATCACGTGGCTTTGGTGTGCAGTGCTCTCGATGCCTTAGGGTCTTTGGGTAGTTTCCCGTGTTCGAGATAATCGATTATCTCATTTCTCCAGTCCCAGACCAGATTGGTCGAATTTACCTCATACTAACCCTTCATGTCTAAGGCTGAGTTCATCAGTTGAACTATTGCCCCCGTTTTCGGTCCCAGAATTTCTGTTGATGAGCCCAGATTTGCTAACGCATCTGCTTCTGCATTTTCTTCCCTCGGGATGTAGGTTATTGACCACTCCCAAAATCGTGACAACAAGGCCTGAACCTTCACCACGTACTGCTGCATTCGCTCATCTTTGGTATCAAAAATTTCGTAGACCTGATTTACCACCAGTTGCGAGTCACATTTGATGTTGATTGCTTTGGAGTCGATCCCCCGAACCATTTCGAGCCCTGCAATTAAAGCTTCGTATTCCACTTCATTGTTAGTTAAAGTAACCATCCTGATAGCTTGCCTTAAGGTTTCCCCTGAAGGTATGACCAGGACTGTTCCGAGCCCAGACCCTTTCACATTTGAAGCTTCGTCCGTAAATAACGTCTAGACTCCCAATGTCGGCTCTGACACCATTATTGCCTCTTTGGAGACCAGGGGCATCAACCCTGGGATGAAATCGGCTACGAAGTCATCTAGGACCTGTGACTTAATCGCAGTCTGTGGCTTATACTCTATATCAAACTCGCTCATTTGGACGGACCATTTTGGCGAATCTACCCGAGAGCTCGAGTTTATGGAGGATATTCCTCAGCGGAAAAGCAGTCACCACCGTTATCGGGTGGCACTGGAAGTAAGGCCTTAGCTTCCGGGTGGCTACCACGAGGGCTAAGGCCAATTTTTCCAAATGCGGGAATCAAATTTCTGCTCCCGAAATATTTTTGCAAACGTAATACGTACGGGACTACATACCTTTTTCCTCCTGGACTAAAACTACGCTTATCGTAACTTTCGAGACTGCCATGTAGACCAGTAATGTTTCTCCTTCTTTAGGTTTCGAGAGCAAAGGAGGGCTTGAAAAGTATTTCTTCATTTTCTTCAAGGCTTGTCGACACTCTTGCGTCCACTCAAAGTTATTCTTCTTTTTGAGCAGTGCGAAGAAGCGGTGACACTTTTTCGATGATTGGGAAATGAATCTGCTCAAAGGCGCCAATCTTCCTGCGAGTCTCTGTACTTCCTTTACATTGAATAGTTGATCCGGGATATCCTCTATGGCCTTCATTTTGTCAGGATTCACCTAGATTCCTATTTGTGAGACTAGGAATCCTAAGAATTTACCTGAACCGACCCCGAACGCACACTTCTCGGGGTTAAGCTTCATATTATGCTCCCTTAGTGTGTCAAAACGTTTCTTGCAGGTATCTCAGGTGGCTATCTGCATCTAGAGATTTAACGAGCATATCGTCTATATATACTTCGTTTTTCCTATTTGTTTTTTGAGCATCTTATTTACGAGCCGTTGATAAGTGGCTCCGGCATTTTTTAGTCTGAAGGGCATTACGTTGTAATAGTAAGTACCAAAATTTGTAATAAATGAAGTCTTTTCCCGGTCTTTTAGGTTCATCTTAATCTGATTGTACCCGGAATAGGCATCGAGGAAACTCATTAACTCGTGTCCGACCGTAGCATCGATCATTTGATGGATATTTGGTAATGGGAACGAGTCCTTCGGGCATGCCTTATTAAGATCTTTATAATCTACGCACATTTGAAATTTATTATTTTTCTTAGGAACCACTACCACATTAGCTACCAAGTCCGGATATCTTATTTCTCTGATTGAACCAATCTTAAGTAGACGGCTTACCTCTTCTCTGACGAATTGATTCCTTGCTTCTGCAATAGGGCACTTTTTTTGCCTCACCGGAGGTATGATCGGGTCCAAGCTTAACTTGTGTACGGCTATTTCTATCGGGATTCCTGTCATATCCTCATGCGACCATGCAAAACAATCGGCGTTAATTTTAAGGAATTCAATAAAATCTGACCTGAGCTCCGGGTGTAGTCTTGTTGCCAAATGGAATTTCCTTTCTGGGAATTTTTCAAACAGTGCAACTTGCTCTAGTTCTTCTGTCATGGATTTCGTTGCGTCTGTTTCTTCCGGGGAAACTTCCTCTGGTTCGGGGTCGAAAGTCGGTTTCGATAACTGATATGTCGCATGTTCCTTTCCTTTTCTATGAGAGACTGAGATCGCATTTATCTCTCTCGATGCCGGTTGATCACCTGTTATCAGCTTGATCCCCTCGGGTGTCAAGAATTTCAGCAATTGATGGTACGTTGAAGGCACGACTTTCATCTCGTGCAGCCATGGCCTTCCCAGGATTATGTTATAGCCCATGTCCCCATCTACTACTTCGAAGAGAGCTGTTTTTGTTACGCCCTCGGTATTCGTAAGTAGTAAAAGTTCCCTTCGTGTTGTCATGCTTGCGAGGTTGAATCCGGCAAGGAGCTTTGTTGTCGGGACGAAGTTCCCGACGAGTTTAGCCTGATCTAGAACTCTCCATTGTATGATATTAACGGAATTTCATGGATCCACTAAAACACGTTTAATTTTACAATTTAACACATTTAAAGAAATCACCAGTGCGTCGTTGTGCGGTAGTAGTAATCCGTCCGCGTCTTCGTCCGTGAACATGATATCATTCTCCCGGAATCTCTTACTATAGGTTGTCGATACTTTATTCTTTTTTGCGGCCGAGAAAGTGACCCCATTAATCTCGTCCCCTCCGAAGATCATGTTGATCGTTTGACGTGGAGGTTCTTCTCCTGCCTTCGAGGTTTGCTCGTCGCCCCTATTCGGGCCATAATTATTTTTGGCTCGGTCACTCAATAATTCTTTGAGGTGACCATTTTTCAACAGCGTTGCCACTTCTTCCCGTAGGAGTCGGTAGTCCCCAGTCTGATGGCCATTCATGTCGTGGTATTCACACCATAGATTTGGGTCCCTCTGGCTGGGATCGGACCTCATAGGTCTCGGGAATCGTGCCTCTTTGATATTTCTCATGGTCGACACTAACTCCACCACGCTGACGTTGAAATTATACTCTGATAACTTTGGGTAAGAAGAACCTCGAGGTCCCGAGATTTCTCTATCCAGCAGCGATCTGTTGTTCCGCCCACGATCGTCCTTCTATCAACGGTGAACTTGTCTGATGTCCGGAAGCTCCAGTCACGACCTTCCTTCCACTCATAGGGCAGAAACTGACCCCTTGAAACTTGTCTATGTAATTCGACATCATCCTTTATTTTTTCTTTGTTCTTCTCCAGTCCCTTTGCTGATGATGGGAAGTCAACTTGACCATCTTCGATCCTTATCTTTGACTCGTACCGGTTGTGGACATCCGCCCAAATTGTTACTTGAAACTCGAGAAGACTTTCCTTTAACTTTTGGGAAGCATCTAAACTTCTCGGGTTCAAACCCTTAGTGAATGCTTCAGCTGCCTATTTGTTTGGTACAGCCAATAACAACATCCTTTCTTTTTGGAACCGGCTAACGAACCTTCGTAATAGCTTAGATTCTCCCTGTGCGATCCTGAATATATCGGCCTTTCGGGCTTGTACCTTTCTAGCGCCGGCATGGGCCTTGATGAATGAATCCGCGAGCATTTCGAAAGAATCTATGGAATGCTCTAGAAATAATGAGTACCATGTCAAGGCTCCCCTCGTGAGAGTCTCACCAAATTTCTTCAATAACACGGACTCGATTTTGTGAGGAGCCAGATCATATCCTTTCACCGTCATTGTGTAGGTAGTGATGTGTTCTTGTGGATCTGACGTCCCATCGTATTTTGGCACTTCAGGCATTCCGAATCACTTTGGGATTAATTTCGGGGCCTCACTCGGTTTGTACGGTAATTGGATATACTTATTCGATCTCAGGCCTTTCAATACGGGGGCTCCCGGGATTTGATCCATGCGGGCGTTTACTTCCTTCATGAACCGCACGAGTTCCTCCTTGAACGGATCGTTATCACTGTTGAGTCCGGATCTACTCCCCGCAACCCTGTCGGAGCCAACTTCGCCCCTGGGAGTGTTGTTGTCGAGACTCTGCATTGTTTGGTTTGTAGGAACAGCGGGAGGAACTGGATCTCGCCTATTTGCATTATTTGAAGCATCCGATAGCGCTTGTTTTAACTCCGTCATGACATAATCTTGCCGTATGAGGTGGCCTAAGATGATTGCCTGTTGTTCTTACAAGATCTTCACCGTGTCTGCTACGTGCCCCTGGTCAGCATCATCTGGGGTCGCTTTCCGTACTCGTCTGGGGTACCGCCCGTGATACACCGGCATGGCATCTTCCCCCTCATTACGAGTGTCGCTGATTGAGTCCTCAAAATGGGGGTGTTCCTCTTGAACCTCAGGATTGTGAGTGTTGTTAATGGTATTGATTGCCATTCTTTGTGATTTTGCTAAGACAAAGAACGATCAAAGCTTGTGAATGAAGGAGGTAAGGATCAACTTAACCACACGACTGTCTAGGCCCCACGGTGGGCGCCAAACTGTTTGCCGGTAAATCGGTACAGTTGAATTTGTTCGTGATTTCTAGACAGATGAATCAATTTGATCCCAAAAGATAATAAATTAATCGATTGATATGTAAGATACGTAGCTCAAATGTAAATGAAACGATAGATTAGGAGAACCCTGAAATAGGATTTTCTGAGCATCAAAGAATATATTCTAATACAGCATCTCAATACTATCTCTCCCCTAGCTTGTGTTCTTATCATCGTTGTACCCAGAAACCCTGTTTCAGGGTTCTCCAAATCTATCGTTTCATTTACATTTGAGCTAAGTATCTTACACATCAATCAATTAATTTATTATCTTTTGGGATCAAATTGATTCATCTCTCTAGAAACCATGAACAAATTCAACTGTACCGATTTACCGGCAAACAATTGTCTAGCCAAAGTTTTGTTATTTGTTTGATGTCCATTTATACAAATTGACTCTTCAAACAAATATTCTTCAAAAGAAAAAAAAATATTTTTTGATTATTGACTGGTTTTTGTGATGTTTTTGTTTCTCCAGCATGTAGGTTTACTTCATTATATATGTAAGTGAACTTTTATTCGATTTTTAAACTCTTTTTTGTTATCTAAACATAGACGTGTACTATATATATACACACTCAAATCTAGCTAAAGTATTTTAAAGAACTATAATTATAGAATTTTAAATGTGAAAGAGTTTAAATTATATGGAGTAATTTTTTTTTTGCCAGAGGTGAAGTAGTATTTAAATCATTAGAAAAGATAACAAAAGTTCCTAACATGATTGCATATGAACATTAACCGAAATAAGTATAATAACATGATAATAAAAGATAATTTTTTTTTTATTTTAATTCAAATTTAAAAACTTTATCTATAAATTCAAAATTATCCTTTAATTCAAATTGAGTTATATATATATATATATATATATATATATATATATATATATATATAGTCAAATATAGAATAAAGTTACCATATACTATTGGCAGTTATTAGTTTGTCACTTTGCTTAACCACCATGCCAATTATATATGATAACTTTATTTTCTTAATATATATATTTGACTAACATAGTCAAATATAGAATAAAGTACCATATACTATTGGCATTTATTAGTTTGACACTTGGCTTAATCACAATGACAATTATATATGGTAACTTTATAGGTAAGTTTTGGTTTTAAAAACAATTTAGCTATACCGAGGGGCGGAGCTAAAAGGATGGAAGGGGTTCAATATTCTAGTCCTATTTATGAGAAAGTTATACTGTATATAAGATAAAAAATAATATATATTTTTTGCATATCTATATAAATAGTAGTTCAAATTGAAATCAAATTTATGTGTTATGGATTTTAGGAGGACGAATTCAAATACTAATAACTTGATTTTATATATTATTAATTTCTTAATACAAATATAGTGTTTAAACAAAAATTATCGAGTTGTGCCGAATTAGTATGCGGGCTTCTAACTTCCCAAGCGGGCTTCTAACTTCCCAAGCGTGACAGTATTATAATCCCAATATAAGCAATTTATATATTCAATCAATTTTACTATCTGTTACTATTATTAACCTCGTAAAGTCGTAATAATCACTGTATTATGACAAAGTTTGACTGTAAAAAGAGTACCCTAACGAATGTAGTAATTTTTGTTACTCATATAATATATTTTATTTCAATTTATGTGAATTTATTTCCTTTTTAATCCGTGTCAAAAAAAAATGACATCTATCCTTATTTGAAAATAATTTACCTTTATGCAATGATTTATAACCACACAAAATATATGTGCTTCATTCTACGTCACAAATTCAAAAGTCTCTCTCTTTTCTTAAATTTCGTGCCCAATCAAATAGGTACACTTTAAAACGGAGGAAGTATTACAAACATCTATTTACTGTATACGCGTCACTGCAACAAGCAAACCCACAATAGAAAGAAAATGCATGGGTCTGAATTTCCACTTTTTTTATTTATAAGTTCTACCTTTTCTCTCAAAATTCAGAAATTAAAGGACTCTCACCATTTTTACGAAAGCTCTCACCTTAGTACAAAGCCAAAGCAATTTCTCTCTCTGTATAGCAAAAGTAAATTATAGACTATATAGAGATCAGTATATAAAATACTAACAAAAAGGAACGAACCAAAAACTTTCGGTCAGTTTCGGTCCCCTCTTCTTCATATATATCAGAATTCTGCAGAAAACTCCATTGTCTGTTTCTCCTTTCTGTTTTTTTCTCTCTACAAAAACCCACTGCGTTCATGTCCTTTTTCCTAGATTCAGGACGCGTACTACCACTTTGGCATTTCCTTTCTTTATAATAATATTCACTATCTTTCTCACACCCTCCACCGAAGAGCATTTTCACATTTTATATTTACATTATTTATTTTTTTAACAATAATTTTGTATTTTGATTGTTGTTGAGCTTTGGGTCTAATGAGAGGGTTACCGGGGCATGAACGCCGGTGGACATCCGATACGGTATATTCCGGCAAGGATTTTAGTGGTGAATCATCGCCGGGAACTGATTCCGGCAATCATTCCGGTTTTGCTTCCGAGGAATTTGTTGAGGTCACGCTTGATCTTCAGGACGATGATACGATTATTCTACGGAGCGTTGAACCAGCTACTGTGATTAACATTGATGCTCCTGATCTTCCCGCCGGAGTCGGTATTTCCGGAGTTTCAATTGAAACTCCGACGTCAGCATCGGCGTCGGAATCTCGATCACCGACGATCCGCCGGAGTTCATCTAGTAAACTTCGTCAGTTTTCACAGGAGTTGAAAGCTGAGGCGGTAGCGAAAGCGAGGCAGTTTTCGCAAGAGCTGAAGGCGGAGTTAAGGAGATTCTCATGGAGCCACGGACATGCGTCTCGCGCGTTTTCGCCGTCGTCGTTTTTTCAAAACGCCGTCGTTGGAACAGGTAACGGCGTGGACTCGGCTTTAGCAGCACGTGCATTACGTCGGCAACGCGCTCAGCTTGATCGGACTCGTTCCAGCGCTCATAGAGCTCTTCGCGGACTCAAATTCATCAGCAATAACAAAACCAATGGATGGAATGAAGTTGAAAACAATTTCTCAAAGCTCGCTAAAGACGGTTATCTTTACCGTTCCGAATTCGCACAATGCATAGGTTAGTACTAACACCTTAATCACAAGTACAATTATCACGAGTTCAATTCGTAAAAATAGAACAGTAATATAAAATCCTTTAATAATTTAATTTGTTACGAGTTTTATTGATTACTTACATTAGCTTTGATTTTGGTTAATTATTTGGATGAAGGTATGAAGGATTCGAAGGAATTTGCATTGGAATTATTTGATGCTTTGAGTAGAAGAAGAAGATTAAAGGTTGATAAGATTAGCAAGGAGGAATTGTACGAGTACTGGTCACAAATCACCGATCAGAGTTTCGATTCTCGGCTTCAGATCTTCTTCGACATGTACGCACCATTAACTTGATTAATTAATATTAAATAGAATTATCTTAAGTTAAATTAGAGAGCCAAATTTACTGTTCGTTTCCATGTGGAACACTCGTCCACTGCATGACAACTGACAAAATATTATTGAAATATTTAAATGGCATATCATTATCTACTTAGTATTAAAATATTGTTAATAGTGCTTTGATTTACAGCACGTAACAATTTTTATGGTTTTCACTGTATGGGACAGGGTGGACAAGAATGAAGATGGTCGAATTGCTGAAGAGGAAGTAAAAGAGGTAAATATTTGTATGTTTTATCCTATCTCCCTCTACCTGAATAAAATATACTTAGTTTCAATGAATATAATATTAATGTGAATTTAACTATTGATTCTTATACATATAAATCTAAAATTAGAGACATTTTTATACTTTTGTACCAGAAAGAATAATTAATTTCAGTTTACGAGAATCGACTTATCTATATGTCAGTGTTAATTTTTTCATTTTTAGAAGATGTTTTAAGAAATTTTGGTAAAAAAGGTTGTTTGTCGCTTGTAATAGGGAGAATTATTTTTAAAGGACGGAAATTACTTACTTTAACTTGAGTTAACTAGAAAAAAAGTTTAAATTAATCTAGCTTTCAACAAATAATTTCTTTGAAGAACAGTCTGTCAGGTTGTGATTTCATTAAAATGTATCGCTGACTTTGCCTTATAAAAAGCTTAATCACTTAGATAAAGAATTCGTTATAAATATACATACACATGCATTCTAAAAACGATACTACGAAGTGGTTAGGATTAAGCTTTGTGACCCTATGTTTTCTTGTTTCTTTTTTCCTAAGGGTATAAAATAAGTATGTGATCGGCGTGATGATTAGGTGGCCAGATAAGAAAATTTCATCAACGACTCCAAAAATATTTGTTAAAGTTTTTTTTTTTATTCTAAAATAATGCATTTGCATAATCTCTGTAGTCTTGCTGTCTGACGCTACCCATGTTCTCTAGAAACCTTTTTTGTTTGACGAAATATATATAGCACCTAGGATAATATCGACCCCTAAAATTGTGCAAATAGTCCCAACATTTTTCTTTTTCTTTTTCTTTTCCATGACTTAACATCATTTTCAGGGGAGTTGGTGGGGGCTTTTTTGTCAAGTAAACCTTATACTATAATTTTCCAATCCAAAAATTTGTTCTGTTTTTAATTATTTAGTCTTCGTTTTATATTTTCTTTTTCCCCTTTTCCTTTAAAATGCGTTTTTTGGCGATGCCAAAAGAAGGAATAAAAAGACTTTTGATGAGATTGGAACATCTAAGTTATGTTGGACAAAGTTACAATCGCCTACCACAACCCAATTTTTCAAACTTATTTTCGTCTTGTGAAATAATTTCCAACCTAGTCAATTGTCACTCCAATGGCTTATTGAAACGAATTGTTCATGAGTGAAATTGCAAATTCAAATAATGTTTATGATGCCAAAAGGCTATATATATATAGGCTTATTCGCGTGTTTATTTTTTTATTTGTTAAATTTCTTTGACGAAAATCCTAACTTTGCTATTACTGCTCTTTCTATTGAACTTTCTAATGAAAACGATAAACATAAAATATATAACCTTTTATTATTTAATTGGATCAATGTAGATCATCATGCTAAGTGCATCTGCAAACAAGTTATCAAGATTAAAAGAACAAGCAGAGGAGTATGCAGCTTTGATCATGGAAGAATTAGATCCTGAAAGACTCGGCTACATTGAGGTAGGACCCTCTTATTTTTCCCTCTTGAAGGCAGCAAAAGTTACACAAATTATTTTATTTTTGTTGCTTGCACGTCAATTCAACTTTAGCGTTAAATGAACCATCCTTAAATTTCCACGTCTTATGACTAACTCTTCCTATAAGTAAATTACTATTAGTTGATTGGTTATTGACTTATGTAAAATGGTTGCAACTAATTTATTGCATTAAACTTAAAAAGTTTTTTTTTTAAGTCCGAGTTGTTAGACGACAAAGGAGTACTGAAACTGTGATACCGTGTTGTTCAACCAATTTTTATTTCGATATATTAGTACTATTTTATTTTGGGCTTTTACTGAGCACTTAATTTTCTAAAGAATGGCCAAATTGTAGTCGTTCAACAGTTTCTCTCTTCATCTCTTTCCTATTTTCTGCTGGGTCATCTGGTAAGGGGAACAAAAAAAGAAAAAACCAAAAGTAAAAGTGAAGGAAGTATGAAAAGAATTAGGTAACTGAAGTGATAAGGAAGTGATCTGTTCAAACTTCAAAGAAAGACGCTACCTAATTTTGGTTGGTTCAGCTTACCGTATTTTGTTAATATTATTTTTCAATATTTTAGGAAGTAATAAAATGCTGTGACACTCCTTGGTCAGAAATTGGATTTTTTACCACTTTTAATTTGTAAAGAAGAAACCCAGACCAATTAGCATAGCTTAGAAGATCAAATGTGTTTAAATATTCACTAGCGAACATGTCAATTTAATGGTGGCTATAATTACTTATTCATAATAAGATTACTTCGAGTGTGACTCATCGAATAGAGTAGAGACTAGAGAGTATTTAGCACCCAATTAGAGTATAGATTACTATGAAATAATAGTTGAGTAAAACGTCACTAGTAAATTTATGCAATACAATTGTTGGGATGAATATTTATAGAACAAAATCTGTAAAAAACATGCATTCTCACTTTTTAAATTAGCTGTCCTAATTGATTGTGATGATTCGACTTACTTACGGAGTTTGACCAATTTCATTAAATGTTTTAGACTCTTTGTTTATTAAAACCGGAACATAATCTATACATTTTAGACAGTACTTTCTATCTCTTAAAAAAAATCAGTAACCTAAACATGCCTACTACCATTTTCAAAACTTTGAAAATGTCAAGTGAAGTATTAGTTCAAAATTGTCCAATTGGAATAAATATCTCTTAAATTGAAACAGATAGTATTTTTAATAATACTGCTACTTTTTCTCATTATTTTATATACTTTTCCTTTTTTCTGAAATTTAAATTGAAAGTAATGTTTCTACCAGTGCCACCCTTTTGTATCCCTTCTCTTTCTCAGTAGTACACTGGTGATCCAAATTAAACTTGTGATTCAAACCAATTCTAATTACATTTAATTTATATAGACTGTTATAATAAAGAATTTAATTTTTAGATTATAAACTTATATTTACTTAGACAATTATTTAGAATGAACTGTTTTTCCCAATAAGATACTTGCACTAGTTTTCTGGTTATCAGAGTCTATGGTTCCATCATTAGAAGGTGGAGTCTGACCATGTTGGCGGTCCTGACATCCTTTCTTTAAGTTCCCATGTGGACCTTCCTCTTTGCACATCAGATGCGCGTTTTGAGCACTCATACACGTGTACTACATATGTCTTTCGCCAATAGCAAATATATGAATCTGATTTAATTAATATATAGTCAAAGTGCAAAGATTTAGCGTAATAATCTATCATAATTCATAGTCATAACAATTTTTAAGGCTGCTAATTCTTTCATTATAAACATTTATTCTAGTAAACCCTAAAACTTAGTTCATGTCATAAAAATGGAGGGACTTGTGAATTAGGTCATATATTTGAGCCCGGCGCCTTAAGAACTATGAATCGTATTTACGGGGGAAAAGGTGAAGGAACGGACTCGTTCTGAATTTCGAATTCTGCAGTTGATCTGGCATAAAGAGATATCTCGACCTCTAAAAAAAAAGAAGAGTTATTTGCAATTACGTATATTCTAAGTGAGGTGGAAATGTACCCTGCCATCTTTGGTGACGCTATGCTTAATTGATTGTACATGATGCAATGACCCAGCTTTCTGATCATGTTTCTTGCATGCTCTGTTTGTCATGATGATAATACAGCTATGGCAGCTGGAAACACTTCTCCTCCAAAAGGACACTTACCTCAACTACAGTCAAGCACTAAGCTACACGAGTCAAGCCTTGAGCCAAAACCTTCACGGATTAAGGAAGAGAAGCCCAATAAAAAGAATGAGCACAAAACTTGTCTATTCGTTGCAAGAAAACTGGAAGAGAATTTGGGTTCTCACTTTATGGATTTTGATAATGATTGGGCTTTTTCTTTGGAAGTTCTATCAGTACAAAAACAAGAGTGCATTCCAAGTCATGGGTTACTGCCTTGTCACGGCTAAGGGCGCTGCTGAGACTCTCAAGTTCAACATGGCTCTTATATTATTGCCTGTATGCAGGAACACCATTACACGGCTCAGGTCCACCAAGTTGAGCCATTTTGTACCCTTTGACGACAACATCAACTTTCACAAGGTAGGCCCCTCTCATTCTCTTGTTTCATATGTTAAAAAGGGTCACAAAAGTGCAGGAAATGATCTCTTTCTTACAATCTGATTTGAAGAAAATTATCCTACAAAGATATCTTATTTAACTATGTTTATTTTTTACTTAACTTCTGTAGAAAAAATTTAAATAACGTTTGTAATGGGTTACAAAACTGAATTATTCCACAAACTGTAAAACAAAACACGACGGAGGAAAGAAGAAATTGCAGTCAAAGAAATTGTAGGGAGCAATAAAACACTGAAGCATGTTATTGCTTTCTTGGGAATTCTGGTTTACAGCAGGATATGCAAAGCATATAAATAAGACTAAACCACTAATTTTCAACTACCTAAAGAAGCTCTAACAACTAACAAAGAATCCTATCCAAAATTAACAACTAAGCTGATACTATTCCTATAAAATAGGAACTGAATTATTTGACTCAGTAAACATAAGTAAAACAGTAAATAAAACATGTAAGATGCACTAATTTTTAACATAGTAGGTGCAGTACCTTCTACTATACATACATATTAGTGCTATATTTTTTTATAAATCGTATAAATGCTCACAGTTTTGGTGAATTTGCATCTAACCAGAATCATGTGAATGGCATTAGGAAGATCGTTGTGTCATCAGTTCATCTATCTTAACATTTCTTGAATCCAAAACGAATATGTTAGGAGTAATAAATTTCTGTTTTGCCAATTACTCGGAATGGTGACGACAGCCTGTCCTGCGGATCCTAAACAGGATTTTATAAACTGATATATTGAGGTTGATATGCTGTCTTTTTCTTTTCTTAGCTAAAGGTTATGTTGTCGGAGCAGCAAAGATTGACTTTCTGCTCTCCAGTTTTGCTTTTCTTTTCTTGGCAAGGATTTTAGTCTTGATATAATGACTTACTGTTGAAGGGACTAAACATGGTTCATCAAAAATTTCTCGCGGCTGCATTACTGCTTCACAGGATAATAAACTAACAAAAGAATGTGAAAATTCTGGGTCATTCACCATTATCATCACACAGTATTCAGTATGTTTGTCTTGATAAGTGGTCGGTCCTATGCAGAAGTAACTCTATACCTATGTTGCGTTCAAAATTTGCCTAAATATACATGTAAGACTGCTAACAATCACAAAATATGTGAACCATATAAGTGATAGTCTCTACTTTTTTAGAAAAAAAGAATGATAGATTTTTGGACAACTAGGATCAAAGTATAGTAATAGTTCTTTACTTCCCAAATAGTTAATGCAAATATGGCGCAGAGAGTAGTATGGTTTCTCAATGAAGGGTTCATTTATCTTTAAGTTGCAAACAGGTGACGTTTATATATATTTACTCTAGTATTCTTATTCTGTGTGCGCAGACTGTCGCTGCCGCCATTGTTATTGGTATCATACTCCATGCTGGTAACCACCTTGTATGTGATTTCCCAAGGCTTATACATGCAGATAATAAAGATTATCAGAATTTTTTGTCGAATGATTTTGGCCAAAGTAAGCCTGGATACATAGACCTCGTTAAAGGAGTTGAGGGTGTGACGGGAATAATAATGGTAATCCTCATGGCCATTGCTTTCACTCTTGCAACACGATGGTTTAGGCGTAGCCTCTTTAAGTTGCCCAAACCTTTTGATAGACTCACTGGCTTCAATGCGTTCTGGTATTCACACCACCTTCTTGTCATTGTCTACATCCTACTGATCATCCATGGGACATTCCTCTTCCTTGTGCATAAATGGTACTCTAAGACGGTATAGCTTCTGAGTTCTTCTCCTCTTTCTTTTTAAATAATTACAGCTCTGATTTAATTTTTTTTCATGCTATTAACATGGTATTTGTTTCCAGACGTGGATGTATCTAGCAGTTCCTGTGCTTCTCTACGCTGGGGAAAGAACTCTCAGATTCTTCCGGTCAGGCTTGTACACTGTCCGGCTTCTAAAAGTAAGCTTCTGATCAGATTGACCTCTCGTTTTACTTGCATTAGGTATTCTGGTATCAGTTGGTTGTTCATGTGGTCTAGTTTTTATGTTGGAAACCATTAGGCAATTCATATGGTAAAATTCATTCACATTCATAAAGGAAAAAGAGTAAACAACAATAACAACAACTATGCGTCAAACCCAAGTTTGGGGGCACGGGTTCATCTGAAATTACTAATTTCACACTGAATGTCAACCTACCACAATACTCCTCCTTTATCGAGACTTGGAACTGGCAATATTAGTAAGCTCACATAGGTGGAGTTATAAATAAAAAAGAGTAAACTAGAAATTTTAGTAGCTAAATTCAACATACCACAAGTCATAGTTAGTAGACTGATGCTAGTTTAGATAAATTTCATCAAAAGCGTTCCACTTAATGCAAATGTTGAATTAAATATTTCATTCTCTCACGCTATTCTCCTGTATTTAAACCTTATCAATTTGTTTCAGGTAGCAATATATCCTGGAAATGTCCTCACTCTACAAATGTCTAAGCCTCCCCAATTTCGATACAAGAGCGGACAATATATGTTCGTCCAGTGTCCAGCTGTTTCTCCATTCGAGTGGTAATTGGATCGAAGCATTTTACTTTTAATGAGATTGATTTACCCCAAAGATCAAAGCATCAATTTTACTAAATTACATGACCACCTGACTTTTTCATTTGCACCAATTTAGAGTTGTTAGTTTACCCTGTTCTCTCCGTGGAATAGTGAAAGCACTCTGATGAAGGTGTAGAATGGTGATAAAATATGTGAACTGTTCCGAAATGGAGGGAGGGAAAAGGGGGATGGCAAATCTAAATCGCTTTCAATCTTGTGTTAAACATTTGATAAGACACAGATTTTACCATCCTCTGCATACACTGTTGATCCCACTTATCCAAACAAAGTTTCAATGTTATTGTTTACGTGTGAAGGAACCTATCAGAAAAGTAGTTAAACAGTTTAAAAATGACTCCATCACTTATGAACCTGAGAGTCAACTTTACAGAATTCTTAGGCCGTGGCTTTTTGCTCCTGTCTATTTCTGAAAATTAGTTTCTTCGCTATGCTTATCTGCTGTAACTCTACGTGCTGAATATACAGGCATCCATTTTCCATTACTTCAGCTCCTGGGGATGACTACCTGAGCATTCACATCCGGCAACTTGGTGATTGGACTCAAGAACTCAAGCGGGTCTTTTCTGAGGCCTGCGAGCGCCCAGAAGCTGGAAAGAGTGGCCTGCTCAGAGCTGACGAAAACACCAAGAAAAGGTATATTTCTATAAGGACTCAAACTACTACAGAAATTTGTTTTCGGGTATATTTAAGAAAGAAACGCTTTCAGGTAAATATATGAGTATTTTGGGTGGTTTTATTACTATTGATGCAAAAAGTTACTCCTAAATCTCAGTTTGCCAAAGCTATTAATAGATGGACCTTATGGAGCTCCAGCACAAGATTACCGAAAATATGATGTCTTGCTGCTTGTTGGTCTTGGCATTGGAGCAACGCCCTTTATAAGTATCCTGAAAGACTTGCTCGTTAACATCGTGAAAATGGAGGAGCAAGCTGTGAGTATCTAAGATTTGATTTGGTGTTACATTTAACATAATCTTTGCCAGTTTTTTTCATCTTTTTGTTACCTTCCCAGGATTGCATGATGAAGCAAGGGTCTAATGTTCATTTTCTGTTCGCAGGATTTAACCTCAGATTTCAGTGGGAACTCAGACATTAGCGTTGCAACAAGTGAACAACCAGCTCTCAACAAAATTTCTGCGAAAAGGAGAAAGAGCACTCTAAGAACCACAAATGCATATTTTTATTGGGTGACCCGGGAGCAAGGATCATTTGATTGGTTTAAAGGTGTTATGAACGAAGTGGCTGAACTTGATCAAAGGGTACTGCAGAATGTCCAATATTCCAACTTATTAGCTGCCTACTTCAATACTTATTGATATTCCCCGTGATATTCAGGGAGTCATTGAGATGCATAACTACTTGACGAGTGTTTATGAGGAAGGGGATGCTCGTTCAGCTCTCATTACTATGGTCCAGGCGCTTAACCATGCTAAGAATGGGGTTGATATTGTATCAGGCACCAGGGTAATACTCTTCATGTGTTGAAATTATATATGTTGATTCATTCACTTCACTCTTATCTCAGTGAGTTCTTTCCATTTAGACCTTACCCAATAGCACCAATTAGGATATTGTTAGAGATGGAATGACTGATTATTGCCTAATGGCCACTTCAACTTTTTAAACCCCTCACTGATTTACTCTTATCAACAGGTGAGGACACATTTTGCCAGGCCAAATTGGAAGAAAGTTTTTTCCAAGACCCTAACCAAGCATGCAAATGCAAGAATAGGTATGGATATTGTTTGACCTCTCGGACATGGAAAATTGTCATTGTTTTTCGAAGAGTTAATTGTGATTATGTTATCATGGAGCAGGGGTTTTCTACTGTGGTGCACCCATATTAGCCAAAGAACTCAGCAAACTCTGCAAAGAGTATAATCAAAAGGGTGCAACAAAGTTCGAGTTTCACAAAGAACATTTCTAGACGGCGGCCCTGGAAAACAATTCTTGCCTCAACTGCACACACATTGGTAAACCAGTATTTAGTATATCCATCTTCAGTACCTGATTGGCTGATTCTACTGAAGGCATAACATTAGTAAGCAATAAGTCAGAGACAAATTGTACATAATAGGAGGCAGAGTATTTCAAGAGAAAAATACATACTAATATGATATGTGTATAGGTTTTATTGAGTCATCTGTTTACACACACCAAATCAGAACTCCAAAAGGGAGACTCTGCTTGGTGAGATGGCTTAGAATGTGAAAAATACTATGGGAGAAAAAAGGATGACTAGTGAATGGTCAACACATGGAAGAATGAGAGTATTGGGAAACAGCTAATAAGAAGTTGACCTTGTTGATAAAGAAACACTATGAAAATGGCAAGCAGGAAAGATCAGACACGCATGGCTTTGGATGGGGAAAATACAATTTTGAAAGAAGAAGATAATATTAGTAGGACTAGTGGAGGACTGATAGCTTTTGTTAGTGGACCTTATATTTTTGAGGTGGGCTAGGGGAATCCTTCTTTAAGATGTCCATGTACTGCTACTACTTTTTCTTCTTCTTTTGCTTTATGCGTATTTTTTGGGGGGTATTTTAATATACTATTATTAGATAAGAGGATAGGAAATACGTGTATATGTAATTCTTGTTAGTAAAGTTTTGTGTCGTAGCTCTTCAATTTGGACAAAGGTACTATCAATGGAAAATCTGATCAATGTCTTTGGGGGCTTTTCCTTTTTCTTCTTGTCCGCTCTTTTTGTTCATGATTTTTGGGTGAAAAAAGGAAAGAGAAATAACTGAGTCATGTAGAGAGGGATGGTTGTGATATTTTGAATGTTATTGCACGGTCCAAGTACCCTGGGGTGGGCATTTGAGCTTGTTGTGAGCAAGATCCTATTGCTTTTGACGCGGTTTCCTTTTCTTTTTCCTTCACATAGTTGAAGTGGAGAAAAACTAAAACATATCTGGCCAATAGAATTCAAACACATTAGATCGCCATTCACATTGGACTCTGACGACTGAACTTTTCTTTGCAAACATTTACTTATGAAAAAGTAGAAGATGGTGAATTGTAACTAATTTAAAAACTTAGTCGACTTAGCATATTTGTGACTTAGCTTTATCAATAGGTTTGATTGACGATGAAAATAAATTGCAAGAAATTTAAAGGCTGAGAACACAGGAGTTTTATACTGATTCAGTACCGGTGTGGTTCCTACATCCAGTTTCCTTGGGTCACAAGGGCTCTCTTAGATCTTCAGTGGTTGGTTACAGTAGCAGTAGTTTTATGAATCGTTTACCATCAACAATTTTCAGTAACAATATTTTATAAACTTGACACAACTCTTGTTTTGCTTCCTAACACTTTCTATCTTTTGAGACACTAGTAAATTTAGGAATATAGTGTTTGTGCTAAGAACTAGGAAGACATAGAAAACAATGGTAAGTTGCGTAGTTGAATTCTTGAGTCTGCCAGTCTTCTAATACGAGAGTCTTGAGTAACTGTTGCAGATTGACCCTTGATTGAGGCACAAAATATTCTAAGAGTTTCGACCCAAGGGGTGCCTCTGAATCCTGCTCAAAAGATGGGTTGGATTCATTTACGTCCTTCCTTTTCGTATTCATAATCAGGGGAGTGGTTTATGGCTTGGCTTGATCGATCAATCTTCAGAATCTCCAGATTCCAAATCAATCCTTGAAGTAGGGACTGTCTTCCTATAGCGATTGCACTTGATCTTGTTTCCCTTTTTATGGTCTTGACATCCTTTGATTTAGCATTGTCCTTGTTGCATTTGATCTTGTTTCCTTTCTGATACCTTTAACATATTGACTTCCTTTGATTTAGTACTACCCTCCTAATTTTCTGTAATTAAATAGATACATTTAGATTTACATTATTGTCATCATTGAAACTTAGGTGTAACCATCTCCACCTTTTTAATGATGACAATCAAAAAGAGTAAATAAAGTATACTTCCCTTTCATATTTTCATATCTTAAAATGCTTACTCCCCCTGAGTTGTTACCATGTATTGAAGTGTCCCCCCCCTTCCCCCTGTTTCCCCCCCGAGTTGTTGCTCTGTTTTACTCATCACGTTTCTCCCCCTTTTGACATCAATCAAAAAGAAAAAAGCAAGTGCAGATAGAACAGACATAACAGAGTAGATAATGAACATAGTAGTTAGGGTAGTAGATGTTATGCCTTCAGTAGAAGCACATGGTGATGGTTCTCACAGACCAAAGCAAAAGTAATTAATAAATCAAAAACAAACAAAGAGCAAAAAGATTATTTTAAATACACACGCAACTGCCTTAGTTCCTCCCGAGAAAGTATTTCAGGGTATTGATCATTTTGGTGCAGAAGGAGTCATAGGAGGTTTCAACTTCTTTGGTGATTTTGTTCATCTTCTCTGTCATGGAGTTGAATGCCCTTATTCCTTGCCTCCTTGTGGCTCCCATGTCCATCCTTAGCTTAGCCACATATGTACCTGTTTCTTTGGTGACTTCCCTGATTTTGTCCATCTGTTCTTTCATTGCAATGAGCATGATTTTTATCCCATCTAGACTTTGCTGAATCTGTTGTAGGTTGTTGGTAGCAGTCGACTGATGCTCAGTTGGTTCATTGGTTGGCTCAACCTGTGTTGGAGTGCATTCAACCATTGTGAGCACCTAGGTTTTGACTATATTTGAATTTTTATCACCTTCTACTATGTAAATATTTTTAGAAATTTAATATATATATATATATATATATATATATATATATAGGGTAAAAAGTAATAATAATTTAAAAGGTTAATTATTACTATTAGTATTATTTTTATTTTTATCTTTATTTTTAAATAAAATGAATTAAAAACCGAAAATAAATAAAAAATAATTTTTTTTTAAAACGAATTTCGGATAGGATTCAAAAAATAGGAAAAGTAGAAATATAAAATTAAAAATTAAAAGTAAAAGTAGGTGAAAATTGTTTAATAAAAAAAAGTAAAAGAAAGTGAAAAATTAAAAAAAATAAAAGTAAAAGAATGTGAAAATTTAAAAAATAAAAAGTAAAAGAAAGTTGGAATTAAAAAATAAAAGTAAGGGTATCTGATTTTTTTTAATAAAAGTAAAAGTAAGTGGAAATAGTTTTTAAAAAGTAAAATAAGTGAAAAATAAAAAAGAAAAAGTAAAAATAGTGGGATTTTAAATATAATAAAAGTAAAAAATTAAAAAATAAAAGTAAAAGGAAAGTGGGGAATTATTTTTTAAAATAAAAATAAAAAATGGGAAGTGAAAATTCTTTTTAATTAAAAATAAAAACAATCTGAAAATTCCGATTTTTTTTTTCTATAAATAAAAGAGAAATGTGAGGAAAAAAAGGGGGGAGAAAAATAAAAAGAGGGAGGAGGGAATTGAGAGAAATTTATTTTCTTCTTTTAGGATAAGGGAATTTCTACCTGTGTCACTCTTTTTCGTCTTTCTTTCGAAAAAACCAGCAGCTTCACCACCCAAAAATAACCTTTAAACCTCCATACAACAGCCCTTTTAATACCATAAACTACCATCCAAACCCAGTTGAAACAATGAGGTTTTTAGTTGAGGTCGTCGGCGAGTTTCGATGCTCCGTTTGAAGTCTTGCGTGCGGTCTGAATGAGTTTAAGATTCAAAGCTGTAAAATCGTAAAGTTTCAGATTTAACTTTTGAGGTCCACTTCTTATCTTGTTTTATTTAATGATATGAGTTGCTTCTCTTTCTTTTGGTGTTCATTTATATCTTTAATGAATGAAATTATTCTCTGTTAAACATACCAAATTTTTTAGCTTCCTCTTTGTATATTTACTTTAGTTCATTAGCATGTTCTCTTAAAAAAGGATTCATCCATGAATAGTTTAATAAAATTTGCTAATTGATAAGTAAGTTGTGATTGTTCATAAAAAAAATAATTTCTTATTGAAATGGAAGTTCAAGCAATGTTATGTCTCTATTTGGTTATTTAGTCCTTCATGTGTTAATAAATGAGCTTTAGTAGTTCCATCTTTGTTTTAAATTAAGCTGTCAATTGTCTAAAGTATAGAGTTAAGTTGTTAAACAAGTTTAACTAGAATTATGTCACTGATGAAGATCCAATGTTTGGGCCATGGGTTGTTGAAAGAAGTGGAGTTGTGAGGTTACTATAAGCTAATGAAGAAAATTATTTTATTTTTGGGCCAAAACTTGAAATCTGCTAGGCCCATTAATCTCATACAATGACCCCTTTTGTAGTTCTTGAATAATTAATTTAATCTATTTCATACTTTTCTACAATGACATACTCTTATGGCTTTACAAATCTCAAATTAGTTTAAGACAAATAATTCATAAACTTCGTAGCTAGCTTTAGGCGTGATTAATAAATTATCGTGGTCATGGGTACGGTTCCCGTGGAATGGGCACGATACGTAAATCCCAATTCGAGTGCGCGTATCACGCGACTTGACCATAATTTCAAAATATAATAATAAATATATTGTAAATCGCTCGTGCGTTTCACGTGGCGCGGTTTGCAATGTGTACCAAACGACAAGCGTACGACATTAACTTGTTTAAGAAATAACTCCATAAATACTAAAAATCGATTTAAATACATAATTAAAAGCGGTCAAAGGTAAAATGCACAATAGGTTTAAAACAAGTAATAAATCAGATAATTAAAAAGTAAAAACAATAATTTAAAAAATCAGATAATTAGGCCAAGTATTAATTGTTAAGCGACCGTGCTAAAATCACAGAACTCGGGAGTGCCTCACACCTTCTCCCGGGTTAACAGAATTTCTTACCCGATCTTCGGTGTTCGCGGACCATAAATAGAGTCAATTTCCTTGATTTGGGATTTTAAAATAAATCGATGACTTGAAACACCGTAACTTATTCCAAGTGGCGACTCTGAATTAAATAAATAATCTCATTTCGATTAAGGTCACTTTAATTGGAAAAACTCCCTACCCCTACCCCATCGGGAAAAAAGAGATGTGACAGCTCTAGCGACTCTACTGGGGACAAGAAGCCAGAATCTCTGGTTCAGGGTTCAGAATTCGAGCTTAGAATAACTGTTATACTTGCCTTTTGTTTATTATCTGATTTTTACGTGTTTGAGCCTTATGTGCTAAATGCTGCTTTTTACCGCTTTGATATTATTTGAACTGTATATAAATTGTACGATACCCTCTTCTCTCCGAGTCTTCTGAATCTTCTGGGAAGTGTGCGCTTCGCATGGCTTCTTTTCTGTTAGAGTCATATCCCAATTTTAGAACGAGGTTCGGACAAGTTGCAAAGCTGGTAAAACTTCTGTATTCCCGGTACGCTGCCCCCTCCCCCCCGACTCGAGTTGTCCGCTCGGGTAAGTCAGGTCTAGAACAATACACCCAGGATTTAAACTTAGAATGACATAACCTCATGCCGGATCCCTTATAGGTACATTTGTTTGCATCACGTGCATTTGACTTTGGGGACTCAACACAGGGGTTGGGTCCGTCTAGGATAGGTGTACCCAAATCAAAAGACCATCCTCATGCATTGTTGCATGCTACTTGTACATTTATTTGTTTCGGCTTGCATGTTGACTGACTTCTAGAATATGGAAAAAAAATTAAGAAAAACCAAGAGTGAGGCAAGAGAGAAAAATTTACCCCATTTCTGAAAATTCAGGTATTTGAAAATCTCAAAACTCTGTCGACATTTTGAAAACAAAAATCAAAATACGGCAAATATTTTCAAAAAGCGATCATGCTTTTCTGAACGAACTACGCGGGTCTGATTCTCACCGGATGTGAGATACGTAGGCAAACCTCATAGGTTCCGGCCCCAATTTTCAAAAATTCAAAAATATTTTCCTTTTTATTCCTTCTTTATAAGTTTTTCTTCGACACATAAAATCCAAAACTTTTCCTTCTTTTGTAGAAGTTTTTCTTTTGGAAATTTAAAAAAAAGTCAAAATCCAAAAATATTTTTCTTTAATTCATTCTTTAGAAGTTTTTCCTTAGAAAATCTTAAATAAAAAAAAATTTAAAACCAAAAAAAATAATATTTCTTTATAGAAGTCTTTCATTTGAAAAAAGAAACAAATCAATTCAAAAATATTTAAAACAAATCCAAAATAATATTTTCTTTCTTTTCAAAAATTTTCAAAAAAAAAACAACAAAGAAATCGAAATCAAAAAGAAAATTCTTTCTTCTTTATAAGTCTTTCGAAAATAAAAAAAAAAAGAAGAAAAAGATAATTCAAAATCCAGAAAAAAAAAGAGTTAGTTTATTTACTTTATTCCTAATCTTTCTGAACTACGCAAGATCTTATTCATGCGGCGTCATGACACGTAGGCAATTCCCATCGGATTCGATCATTGACATCAAATAAGCTGAGTGAAAAAAAAACGAGAAGAAAGAAAAAGAAAGAAAAGAGTGACAAAAATAACAAAAAAAAAAAAGCTAAAAAAAATGAAAGAAAAAAAGCAAGAGTGAAAAATCCAAAAAGAGAACTCTCTGTCCATATTGATAAAGAAAACCGCGAAATATTTTTGTGAATATGTTGTCATATAACGCGAGCAAGCCGCCGGGGGAAAGCCTCCAATGGACGAAACAGAAATGGTTACGGTCTTCTTACAGGGCCAAGAGGCGAACTACTTCCAAAGCATGATGTCTGCAATGGGTAATCCGTTCGCCGAGGCTATCAAAATTGGGGAGATGGTCGAAAATGGCTTTAAAACGGGCCAAATCTTGAGTCATGCTGCCTTTAAGGCTACATCACAGGCCGTTCAGAGTGGTTCGGAGGGTTTGATGAACAGAAATTGGAGAGATGAGGAATTTGATACGGCACTGAAGGCCCTTATAGCCCTTGCCGAGACAGAAGAAAAGCCAAAAATGATCACCAAGCTTGAAAGTTTCCTATCACACGGGAGTCTTAGTAGCCAGTCTTGCTATCCTTTCTGCGTCCGGATTATCTCAGGGTATGATCCGGATGTTTTACTTTATTATCTTACTTTCCGGTGTAAACCCTTCTATCTTTAAAATTCAAAAAAAAAATCAATCGAAAAAAAAAGAACAAAATCAAATGAAATTAATATTTCATTGTCGAGGAATGTCTCTTTTCTTAATTTTGTCACTTCTCTTATTGTTTTTTCAATTCTGTTAAATGCAGATTTTAATAACATGGCATGCTTGCGGACTTCATGCCTCGATCCTAAAACGCTATCAAACTTCGAATTAATGAATCAAGAATCAGAATACAATGAAGATAGGTTTAAGGAAATAAAATAAAGAATCGGAACAGCTAAAAGAAATTGGCTTCAGGTTGGAAAGGTCCCTACATTGAACAAGAGTACTATCAAAAGAGAGCGTTGTACTTGGAACACATTGAAGAAAATGTCCCTGAAACAACTGTCAACGCAGGTGCAGTCAAAATGTACTATGTTGGATCCTTTATATAGCATTAATGTTCTCCGATTGGGATGAAGAAGGATATTTTTTCTCACTATCCAAACATTTAACCCTTTGCAAACCCTTTTGAGCCGGCTCCCATTCTTTGATTACCCTCATTGGAACTCGGAAGTCATTAAAAAAAATAAAAGAAAAAAAAAGATGAAAAGAGAAGAAAAAAGAAATATAAAAAAAGGAAGAAAAGACAAAGAAAATGAAATGAAACATGAAATGAAAAATGAAAAAAAAAGAGAAAAAAGGAAAGGAAAAAGAAAGAGAAGAAACCAAAACAGAAAAGAAAACCAAAAAAAAAGAGAATCAAAAACAAAGTTCTCGTCCTTGACTACGTTTGACTTGATTTCGAAAGGATACGTAGGCAGCCTCTCTCTGGGGTTTAGTCACACCAAATTAAAAATTCACATTCCCCAAAAGTTGAAACTAGGGCAGAATTTATAATGGTTCGGCGATGGTTTCACCCGAAGGGTTCCAAAGTTGTAAGTCACTCCAAATCATTTTCACCCAAACCTATTTCAAAGTCCTTCCGATCAATCAATGAGAATGTTCAAGAATTGGAGGATACAGTCAGAGTATCTGATGCAATCAAAATGAGAGAAATGAAATGAGAGAGTCTTGTTGGTGAAAACCCTCACAGGCACCGTAAGGCGATGGGAAGTAAACAAATTAGAATGAGAGTCTTGTTAGTGAAAACTCGCAAAGAGCACTATAAGGCGATGGTGAGAAGAGAAATGAGAGAGGTCAGTTGGTGAAAACCCGCAAAGGGCGCCTCTAATCGAAAATAGGATCTTCATAGTCTTTGGCATTGACACAATCCTAGGCAAGTTTCTCAGTTTCAAGGCAAAGGTTGTGATGAATTTTTGAGAGTCGGACAGTTTACACAGATTAGGCATCCAATCCAAAAGGCATATCATGTTCATTGAAGTCCGCGGGCACTCCAGATAAGTTCTTCTTTCATTTCCCCGAAAGGGACACTTCTTGTCTAAATTCATTCTCTATTCTACTGTTTGTTTGTTTTTTAATCCTTTTCGGTCTAACTCTATTCCGAAATTAAGACAAAAAAGGATGGTAAGACTGATTTATAGGGCTCTCATTTGATACAAGCTAATATGCAAAAAGAAAGGCACTCACAACCTCGGTAGGGGCATCAAGTCAACCCTGACTGGCCATAGCGGCCGATGCTTCAAAATAAAAAATTATTAAAAGAGGAAATTCAAAGTCAAATGCTCACAAAGGCAAATTAAAGTTGAAAATGTTAAGTCCCACGTGACTAACCGTCATGGCAAAGTCTGGAAAAGCCAAAAGTTCTCCGAGGTTAGAAATGCAATCGGTATTCAGGAAACAACCAGTTACAGCTGAAAGGGACGAGATCAAGTGACTGAAACATTCAAGGACACAAAGTCAATCACCGTTTCAAACTGTCAAATTGTTCTTTGTTTGAGAAACAGGAAACAAGTATAATCCAAAGCAACCTTGCAAGAAGCAGGTGCAACCAAAAGAAAATCACGTGGAGACTGAAATAGCTCTGCAGCAACAACCACTCAACAAAAAAAGGGCAGTCTTCTCCAAATTATTTCCCGTATTTTACTCATTCTCTAAAAGAAAAAAAAAGTTCCAAATCATGGTAGTTTAGGGTCTCCAATCCCTAGCTGCGTTTTCCAACATATGGTCTCCACTCCCTATTTGATTTTTATCTTTAGACATAGGGTCTCCACTCCCTAGTCTGCTTTTCCAACATAGGGTCTCCACTCCCTAGTTGATGATTTTTAGACATAGGGTCTCCACTCCCTAGTCGCTTTTCCAACATAGGGTCTCCACTCCCTAGTTGATGTTTTTAGACATAGGGTCTCCACTCCCTAGTCGTTTTTCTAACATAGGGTCTCCACTCCCTAGTTGATATTTTTAGACATAGGGTCTCCACTCCCTAGTTTATGTTTTTAGACATAGGGTCTCCACTCCCTAATTGATGGTTTTAGACATAGGGTCTCCGCTCCCTAGTTTTGTTTTCCAATATAGAGTCGCCACTCCCTAGTTGAGGTTTTTAGACATAGGGTCTCCACTCCCTAGTTGCTGATTTTTATGACATTGGGTCTCCACTCCCTAGTCGTTTTTCCAACATAGTGTCTCCAATCCCTAGTTGATACTTTTAGACATAGGGTCTCCACTCCCTAGTTGCTTTTTCAACATAGGGTCTCTACTCCCTAGTTGATATTTTTAGACATAGGGTCTCCGCTCCCTAGTCACTTTTCCAACATAGGGTCTCCACTTCCTAGTCACTTTTCCAACATAGGATCTCCACTCCCTAGTTGATGATTTTTAGACATATGGTCTCAACTCCCTAGCTGCGTTTTCCAACATAGGGTTTTCACTCCCTAGTTGAGATTTTTTTAAACATAGGGTCTCCACTCCCTAGTCGTTTTTCCAACATAGGGTCTCCACTCCCTAGTTGATTTTATTTTAGACATAGGGTCTCCACTCCCTAGTCACTTTTCCAACATAGGGTCTCCATTCCCTAGTTGAAGTTATTTTGGACATATGGTCTCCACTCCCTAGTCCCTTTTCCAACATAGGGTCTCCGCTCCCTAGTTGAAGTTATTTTGGACATAGGGTCTCCACTCCCTAGTCTTTTTCCCAACACAGGGTCTCCACTCCCTAGTTGAAGTTATTTTGGACATAGGGTCTCTCCCTAGTTGAAGTTATTTTGGACATAGGGTCTCCACTCCCTATTCTCTTTTCCAACATAGGGTCTCCACTCCCTAGTTGAAGTTTTTTTAGACATAAGGTCTCCACTCCCTAGTCACTTTTCCAACATAAGGTCTTCACTCCCTAGTTGATTTTATTTTAGACATAGGATCTCCACTCCCTAGTCGCCTTTTCCAATATAGGGTCTCCACTCCCTAGTTGGTTTTATTTTAGACATAGGGTCTCCACTCCCTAGTTGATATTTTTTGACATAGGGTCTACATTCCCTAGTCTGCTTTTCCAACATAGGTCTACACTCCCTAGTTGATGATTATATTAGACATAGGTTCTCCACTCCCTAGTCTACTTTTCCAACATAGGGTCTTCACTCCCTAGTTGATGATGATATTTTTAGACATAGGGCCTCCACTCCCTAGTTGATTTGATCTTAAATGTAGGGTACACCACTCCCCGATATCTTTGTCAATATAGGGTATCCCATTCCCTGGCCATATTTTCCCAACATAAGGTACACCAATCCTTAGTTGGGACATCCTTTGACAATAAAAGAACACCATCCAAAAAACAAAACATGACTTTTTCAGGGTACACCACTCCCGACCTTTTATTGCTTTCAATAAAGAAGTAGTTTAGAATTTTGTTACAATAACTCACGAAATTTTCCTAGTGCAAACTGGGGCAGAAAAATTTCGTTCGTTTGTTTGTTTTGGTGTCTGAGTAGATTTTACCTCGAGGCAAAGGGTTCGAGATGACCAAAAGAAGAAGTCTCAATTCACAATAAAAGAAAAGAAAAAATAAGTGAATCCAAAATGCAAAAGCAATTGTGAAAAGATGTGGAATGCTCAAGACATGACTGAAGCCACGAGCATTGGAGTCCCGTTTTGATTAGAAGAAGCTATAGAACTATGAACTAAAACCTACAGCTGGCGAGCATCAAGGTTTAGATCAGATTATGCATGAAGAACCACTCAAGACTCAAGATCAAGTTTCTGAAGACTCATAGATAGGAATCTTGTAACTCACAACTGATAGGCCTGTTTAGTTTCTTTTTTATTTTGATATAATAGCAGGACCGCGGACCTGAGCCTCGACGGAATCTCACTCGACTCCTCAACTCATCATTCCACCATTCTCCTTGAACTACACGCAACCTGATTCCCCTATAACCCGTGATATGTAGGCTGTCCAAAACCAGGACTCGGTTGCACCCTATCTTTTATTTCTTTTCCTTTTGAATAATGGTTTGGTCACAAATTAGTCACATGGCTCCCTATTTTTTGCCTGAAAATTCTTCATGTTTCCAAACAAAGAGGGGCAGCTGTGAGCACCTAATTTTTGACTATATATGAATTTTTATCACATTCTACTATGTAAATATTTTTAGAAATTTAATATATATTTTTTAGCTTTGTTACACTTTTATATATAAATCTATATATATAGGGTAAAAAGTAATAATAATTTAAAAGGTCAATTATAACTATTAGTATTATTTTTATTTTTATCTTTATTTTTAAATAAAATGAATTAAAAATCGAGAATAAATAAAATTTAAATAATATTTTTAAAACAAATTTCGGATGGAAATTTAAAAATATAAAAAGTAGAAATATAAAATTAAAAATTAAAAGTAAAAGTAGGTGGAAATTGTTTAATAAAAAAAAAAGTAAAAGAAAGTGGAAAATTAAAAAAAGTAAAAGTAAAAGAATGTGGAAATTTAAAAAAAGAAAAGTAAAATAAGTGGGAAATAAAAAAGGAAAAGTAAAAAAAAGTGGGATTTTAAATATAATAAAATTAAAAAAAAGTAAGAAATTAAAAAATAAAAGTAAAGGAAAGTGGAAAATTATTTTGTTTTAAAAAAATAAAAAATGGGAAGTGGAAATTCTTTTTAATTAAAAATAAAAAATAAAAAAATAATTAAAAACAAATCTGAAAATTTCGATTTTTTTCTATAAATATAAGAGAAATGTGAGGAAAACAATGGGGGAGAAAAATAAAAAAGAGGGAGGAGGGAATTGAGAGAAATTTATTTTCTTCTTTTAGGATAAGGAAATTTCTACTTGTGTCATTCTTTCTTCGTCTTTCTTTCGAAAAAACCACCAACTTCACCACCCAAAAACAACCTTTAAACCTCTATAGAATAGCCCTTTTAATACCATAAACTACCATCCAAACCCAGTCGAAACAGTGAGGTTTTTAGTTGAGGTTGTCGTTGAGTTTCGATGCTCTTATCTTGAGGTCCACTTCTTATCTTGTTTTATTTAATGATATGAGTTGCTTCTTTTTCTTTTGGTGTTCATTTATATTTTGAATGAATTAAATTATTCTCTCTTAAAACAGCCAATTTTTTGAGCTTCCTCTTTGTATATTTACTTTAGTTTATTAGCATGTTCTCTTAAAAAGGATTCATTCATGAATAGTTTAATGAAATTTTCTAATTGATAAGTGAGTTGTCATTGTTCATTAAAATAATAATTTCTTATTGAAATGGAAGCTCAAGCAATGTTATGTCTCTATTTGGTTATTTAGTCCTTCATGTGATAATAAATGAGCATTAGTAGTTCCATCTTTGTTTTAAATTAAGTTGTCAATTGTCTAAAGTATAGAGTTAAGTTTTTAAACAAGTTTAACTAGAATTATGTCACTGATGAAGATCCAATGTTTGGGCCTAGACACATGAATTGTTGAAGGGAGTGGAGTTGTGAGGTTACTATAAGCTAATGAAGAAAGTTATTTTATTTTTGGGCCAAAACTTGAAATATGTTAGGCCCATTAATCTCATAAAGTGGCCCCTTTTTGTAGTTCTTGAATAATTAATTTAATCTATTTGATACTTTTCTACAATGACTTACTCTTATGACTTTACAAATCTCAAATTTGTTTAAGACAAATAATTCATAAACTTCGTAGCTTGCTTTAGGCGTGATTAATAAATTATCGTGGCATGGTCACGATACGTAAATCCCAATTCGAGTGCGCGTTTCACGCGATTTGACCATAATTTTAAATATTAATAATAAACATGTTGTAAATCGCTCATGCGTTTCACGTGGCGCGGTTTCCAATGTGTACCAAACGACAAGTGTACGACATCGTAACTTGTTTAAGAAATAACTCCATAAATACTAAAAAGCGATTTAAATACATAATTAAAAGCGGTCAAAGGTAAAATGCACAATAGGTTTAAAACAAGTAATAAATCAGATAATTAAAAAGTAAAAAATAATAAATAAAAAAAATCAGATAATTAGGCCAAGTATTAATTGTTAAGCGACCGTGTTAAAACCACGGAACTCGGGAGTGCCTCACACCTTCTCCCGGGTTAACAAAATTCCTTACCCGGTCTTCTGTTTTTGCGGACCATAAGTAGGGTCAATTTCCTTGATTTGGGATTTTAAAATAAATCGGTGACTTGGGACACCATAACTTATTCCAAGTGGCGACTCTGAATTAAATAAATAATCCCATTTAGATTAAGGTCACTTTAATTAGAAAAACTCCCTACCCCTACACCCTCTGGAAAAAGGAAGTGTGACAACCATGGCACGTCTGACCTATCCATCGTCACTTAAGGTGTAATCCATCATAGCAAAGGCTATCTTATCATAGGTGTTTGTAATGTACTTAGGGGTGAAAGGTGCCAAATCAACCTTCATGACCTCAAGAATAAGTGAGATGAGCAAGCCATAGGATAAACAAGCAGCAGAAGAGGATATATCCCTAATACTTTCAAGCATATAGTGATGAATCCACACAAACCAGTCAAGCCTTTTATTGTTCACAAGGCAGTAAAGAATAAAGATATCCCTAGTAGTCAAAGTGCTGAGAGACCCAGTCCTAGGAAGTATAGTAGTAGCAATCATGTGGGCTAATACGCGGTGTTCAAACTTAAGACTTTTAGGACCAATGTTAGAAGGGTTTTCAGACATAAAAGTTTTTACCTCTTCTAAAGAAACTTCAAAGTCTTTAGGCCAGGAGTTTTGCACAAAAACATCATAACCATGAAACTTAGCAGAGAAGATCTTTTCAAATTGATAGGAATCAAGAACAATCCGTGTGCCTAAAACTATTGACTCTAAGTCATCTTTGTCATTAACAAACAAATTTGCATAAAACAACCTCACATGTTTTTCATACACAGAATTTCCAACAGTATCAAACAAAAGAGAAAGACGTTGAAAATCAAAGATAGAAATCACATCACAGTGCAATGTATTCATAAGAGAGAGACTTATAGAGCGTCCATAAGCCATAGATTTAGACTTATAAGACTCAAACCTCGATTTCTCACTTGGTCCATAGAAGTTCAGTTTATCCTCTGGCCCAAAATCTGTGCTTTCTATTTTCCCTTTCTTGCATGCAGGCCTTTTGGGGGTTTATTCCATAGGTCTTTTTCCTACGTTTTTCTGGCTAATAGGGAGATCCTCCGATGATTCACTTATTTCATTATCAATTTTGATGAGATCTGAATCAAGGGATGATTCAAGATCGGCGGTGTCTTCAGGGTTTTGGGTTTTTTGAAATCGCCTGCTTCGTCTGGTGGCCGTGGAGGATGAGAGGTTTATCTTAGATATGGTAGAAAAGTTGGTGAGAACTTATGGAGAATGAGAGAGGAGGAGAGTACTTAACTAGGCTTTTGGAAGATTGAAGGGTTCCATCGGTTAGAGGAAAGGGCAGGTTCAGATTGAAGTGACACTTCTGATGAGTTGCTTCGGCGGCACCAATGGAAGAGTAATAATAGCACTCACATCAATTTAATACACTCATCAATTAAGCAAACTAAGAAAGGAAGTAAAATATTTTACAAAGATACGGAATATTTTTAAGTAATAGACAAAATACTGATCTTTTTACGTAGTAGACAAAATCTTTCTTCCAAAAGAGGTTTTGTAAAAATATCAATAAGTTGGGACTCAGTACTAACAAACTCTAACAAAATATCACCTTTTGTAACATGATCACGAATAAAATAATGCTTAATTTCTATATGTTTTGCCCTAGAATGATGCACATAATTTTTTGACAGACATATAGCACTTGTATTATCACAGAAAATAGGAGTAGAGGTGAGAGATAAATCATAATCGAGAAGTTGATGCATGATCTAAAGAACTTGTGTACAGCAGCTTCCAACAGCTAAGTACTCTGCTTTAGTAGTTGACAAGGAAACATAATTTTGTTTCTTGCTATGCTAGGAAATTTGAGCATTCCCCAGTAATTGGCATGTGCCACTAGTACTTTTCCTGTCAGTCCTGTCACCTGAAAATCTGCATCTGAAAAACCTTTTTAATCAAAATTGTTGGAATGAGCATACCATAATCCTAATTCAGTGGTCCCAATGAGATATCTAATAATGCGTTTTACTACAGTCAGATGAGATTCCTTTGGAGCCGACTGAAATTTTGCACACTTACAAACATTGAACATTATATTTAGTCGACTAGCCGTGAGATATAATAGAGATCCAATCATTCCTCTATACATTGTTTCATCCACGCTTTTTCCATTCCTGTCCTCTTCAAGCGTAGTTGTTGGACTCATTGGAGTTCCAATAGGCTTTGCATTCTCCATTCCAAACTTTTTTATGAGTTCCTTGGTGTACTTGGTTTGGCTAATAAAAATCCCTTTGGTAGATTGCTTGATTTGTAATCCAAGAAAGAAGGTTAGCTCTCCTATCATGCTCATTTCGAATTCTACTTTCATGATATGAGCAAATTCTTCACATAATACAAAGTTATAGCTCCCAAAAATAATATCGTCTACATAAATTTGAGTAATAAGATTACCTGAATTTGAACGCTTAATAAACAGAGTTGCGTCGATATTACCTCGTTTGAAACCTTGATTTAGAAGAAAAGATCTTAATCTTTCATACCAGGCTCGAGGGACTTGCTTGAGTCTGTATAGAGCTTTTGACAGCTTGAATACATGATTTGGGAAGTTGTTGCTTACAAAGACAGGAAGTTGTTTCACGTATACTTCTTCAGAGATATATCCATTTAGGAAGGCTCTTTTTACATCCATTTGAAATAGCCTGAATCCTTTAGGAGCAGCAAAAACAATTAGTATTCGAATGGATTCTAATCTTGCTACATGAGCAAATATTTCATCGTAGTTGATTCCTTCTTGCTGAGAGTAACCTTTGGCGACTAGCCTTGCTTTGTAATGAACTACTTGACCAGATTCATTCAACTTATTTCTTAAAACCTATTTAGTTCCTATGAAGGAAGTATTTGATGGTTTTGGAACTTAGTCCCACACTTTATTTCTTTTAAATTGATCAAGTTCACCTTTCATGGCTTTGACCCAGTAGTCATCTTTGAGGGCTTCATCAAACTTTTTTTGGCTCAAGTTGTGATATTAAGGCCACGTTAGAGTTGAGATTTTGAGATCTTCTTGTAATGATGCCTTCTTGTGGATTTCTAATGATGAAATTGTAGAGATATCCAGGTTCACTTTTATATTCATTTGGAACACTTGTGACTGGCTCCTTTTCCACAGTAATAAACTATTCAACAGAAGATGGTTCCTGGACTTCAATGTGCTCCTCAGTTGACTGATTTTGCTGGTTTGTCGCCTGATCATGACTGTCTTTTCCATTATTATGAATGAAACATTTTGCAGCCAAATGGGTGGAAGTAACTGATGTTGGGTTCCTTACCATTCCATAGCTTATATGGAGTCTTTTTAAGAATGGGTTGAATTAGACATCTGTTAATGATATGACATGTTGTGATTACAGCTTCTTCCTAGAAGTGGTAAGGGAGAGAGTTTTCCACAATCATGGTTCTTGCCATGTCTTGCAAAGTTCTGTTCTTACGTTCTACCACTCCATTTTGTTAAGGTGATCTTGGGGAAGAGAAGTTGTGAGAGATTCCTTGATCATTATAGAAGTCGAACTCTCCTCCATGGTCACTTCTTATAGTAGAGATGTAATATCCTTTTTTCACGTTGTACCTTCTTACAGAACACTTCAAATTTCTTAGAACTTCATCTTTATGGCTCAGAAAAATAACCCAAGTGAAACGAGAAAAATTATCTACAATAACAATGGCATATTTTCTACCACCAATACTAGCAGTTCTAGTTGGACCAAACAAATCCATATGCAAGAGTTAAAGGGGTTTAGTAGTAAAAACAATATTTTTGATTTTAAAAAATGAACGAGTTTGTTTTCCTAATTGACATGCATCACAAATATGATCTTTTGAAAAATCTAGTTTTGGAAGACCAATGATAAGATCACGTTTGAAATGTTTTTGAATAGTATGCATGCTAGCATGGCCAAGCTTTCTATACCATAACCAGGGATCATCAATCATAGAAGCTAAACAAATTTGATTACCAAGACTATCTATATTACTGATAGTATAGACATTCCTGTCTCTATTTCCAGAAAGAATAACTTTACCTGATTCGTCTTCAATAAGCCAAATGTTTTTTAAAACGAACCTCATAGTCATTGTCACATAGTTGACTGATACTGAGAAGGTTGTAACCAAGTTCATCAACCAGGTACACTTCGTCTACATCACATGTTGAGCTGAGGGGAACTCTTCCAACTCCAATTACAATCCCTTTTGATTTGTCTCCAAAAGTGACTGTTCCTCCATCTAGTTTGGTGATAGTCTTAAATAGTTGTTTGTCACCAGTCAAATGTCTGGAACACACGCTATTAAGGTACCATTTTCCTTTTCGATTCTTCTTGCAATGTTCCTGCAAAAAAAAGAAATTACTTGTTTTTAGGTACCCAGGCCTGCTTGGGTCCTGAATGGTTAGTGATCAGAGTATTATCTTGACTAGAGGGCTTGGGTCTCCAGACCCATCTCCTGTTGTTCTTAAACCTGCAATGATTAGAGGTATGATCGAGTTTTTCGCAGTAAAAACAAGAGGGGTTATTGGAATTTTTAGAGACTTTTTCTCCTCTGATTTTAATCTTGCAATGGTTAGAGTTGTGCCAATTTTTGCCACAATGAGTATATGTAGAAAGATTTCTAATTTCTAGTCGGAGATTTATGATGTGTAAACTGATTTGATCTAACTGAACTATGACTGGTGGATTTTCGCAATCCATTCAGTTGAAGTTGAAGTTTATTAACTTCATCTTGAAGCATATCTCTCCCAATTTCACATACTTCCAACTTCAAAGCCAAGTCTTTCTTTTCTCTTTGGATTTTTTGAAGTTCATTCAGAACTTTCTCAATATCTGCCAGAGCAATATCAATAAATTCTTAGAGTTCATGATAGTTAGGACATGTAGGAAAACGTACCTCACTTGTTCCTTCGTCTACCATGAGACCAAGTTCACATGAGTCTTCATCGTTATCTTCTTTGATGGTCATGAAGCACATGTTGGCAATTTCTTCATGATCAGATTCTTCTTCATCACTCCAAGATCCAAATGATTTCTTCTTTTTAAAGTTCCTGCTTAGTTTCTTTTTCAGTTCAGGGAATTTAGCTTGAATGTGTCCATGTTTTCCACACTCATAGCATATTCCATCATTTTTGTCATTATGTAACGACCCGGCCGGTCGTTTTGAGTATTATAGCTAGGGGTGGGCATTCGGTATTTCAGTTCGGTATTAGAAATTTCGGTTCGGTATTTTGGTATTCGGTTTATCAATTGTGTATACCAAATATCGTACCAAATTAATTCGGTACGGTTCGGTATTTCTTATTTTGGTACGGTATGGTTTCGGTTTGATACATATTCATGTGTCACGTACTGCTAAGTGCTAAGAGCGTTAGCAAGTAGAAATAAAATTTCAGTGCATTCCTAATTAAGGAAAATCTTTCCTGTCATTTCTTAATGAAAGGAAATAGAATCCAGAGGCATCACCAGCACCACTAATAAGTAATATCTTTCCTTTGGAAATTAAAATGATAATGACTAAATTTAATACTAATATGAAACGAAAGTTTCTGACTAAAAGGAAAATCTTTCCTAAATGAATCAAATCCATAGGCATCATCAGTTAGCACCACTAAAATCAAATATGGACTGCAAAATCATACTGAACTCTGAGCAGCAGCTCAACCAGCAGCAGAACTTTTAATTCAAATTTACACTTTACACAGATGCAACAAAAATATAGATGTATCATGCAAAAATTACTAACGAGTAGCAGCAGCATTAAACACAATGCAACAAAAACAGAGAGAATTCAAGTTTACACCAATAAGTAATAACAACTAAAGTGTCACGCTCACAGTAGTAATAACATTATGCAAAGTTTGCAAACCTACTGGTTACTGCCATTCTGCCAAACATAAAGTTGTAAGTTTAACTAATAAGCAGTGCAGCAACAACATCAACATCAACATAAAATGATAAGAACACTGGCCCATAACATAAGTCTAAGTGTCTAGTACATTAAGCTTAAATAAGTTTAACAAATCCTCAAAAATCAAAATAACATAAATAGTCTCGACTCTCGAATCAACTTTACGAGCACAGTGCATTATTGAACTTGAACCTAAAAAAAGAAGATAAAATCATAAGTTAGAATATTAATTTTTGATGATAAAAGAAAAAAACTACAAAAGTATATCACCAAACAAATAGAATATTAAACTCACCACTGCAACTATACGCCAAAGTGATCAAACAATGGTAGTAGTGCTTCCATTATCTTCCATATCTAAAGATAATTCGACCAAATACATATGTCATACAAATAGATAAGTGTAAATAAACAACTGGGTTTAGTATCACAATGCCTAAGGAAAATAGACCCAGTGGAAACTACAATAGCTACGATAAAATAGTTCCTTAAATCTGTTTGTGTACACCCAAACTACTGAAAAGCTGAATAACAAGTTGCAGATAGCAAATAAGTTAGTTCTTTCCCTCTTAATTTCACCCAGGCCAAGTGGTAAAATGTATTTTGTAAATGGCGTCCAACTACCCATAAGTCTCCACGATTTAACTATAAACTAGACACCATAATGTTACTTATGTACTTACTATATTATCCTTGAGTCAATTGTTCAACGTACTAACTTAATGAAGATTGAAAAATGAAGAATGAAGAAGTTGTGAACCTGTTGAAGAGTTGAAGATTGAAGGTTAAAAATGAGGAAACAAGCAGTCACACTTGAGAGTCGTCGGCGCCGAGGTCGTTAAGTCGTCATGACGTCGTGTCTATCGCAGTCGCAACACTCGCAGCCACAAGCTCAAAGCCGATCTGTTCTTCACTTATTGAGAAACCTAATTCTAATTCCAATCCTTAGAAATAAGAGGAAAAGACTAAGAGAGTAATGGACTTGGGCTTAGTCTTGAGTTATTGGGCTAGAAATAAACTTAAAATTTTGGGTTGGGCTAGGACACTGTAGGACAAGGAATTAGGAATTAAGAAGCACATGGAATACTTTATAAATTCGATTTTTCGGTATACCGAAATATCAAAATCTTAATATCGAGGACCGTACCGTTATACCAAAATACCGAAAATTTAATACCTAATTATACCGAAAAATAGAAAAAACCGAAACCTAAATACCGAATTAATTCGGTCCGGTTCGGAATTCGGTTTTTTGGATTTCATGCCCACCCCTAATTATAATCCCGTTCCCTCATTTACTGCTCAATTTATGCTTTATAGTTATTTTATTACTTACCGGGTTAGTGGGTTCGGGTCCGGAAGGAATTCAGAGTGAAATGAGACACTTAGTCTTATAATTGAAATTTAAGTTAGAAAGGTGGACCAGATATGGACCTATGGGTAAACGACCTCGGATTTGAATTTTGATGATTCCAATAGCTCCGTATGGTGATTTTGATCTTAGGAGTGTGTCCGAAATATTATTTGGAGGTCCGTAGTGGAATTAGGCTTGAAATGTCGAAAGTTAAATTTTTGAAAAGTTTGACCCGGGGGTTAACTTTTTTATAACGGGGTTGAAATCGGATTCTGAAAATTTTAGTACCTCTGTTATGTCATTTATGACTTGTGCTCAAAATTTGAGGTAAATCGGACGTGATTTGGTAGGTTCTAGAGTCGTTTGTAGAAATTAGAAATTTCAAAGTTCATTAGGCTTGAATTGGGGTATAATTCATGGTTTAGCGTTGTTTGAGGTGATTTGAGGATTAGACTAAGTCCATATGATGTTTTAGGACTTGTTGGTATATTTGGTTGAGGTCTCGAGGGGCTCGGGTAAGTTTTGGATGGTTAACGAATCGTTTTTGGCCTTGGTGAGATTGCTGATATCTGCTGCTGCATTTTTCTGATTTTCTCTTTCGCATTCGCGAAGAGTGTTTTCTGAGTGTGAGGTTTTGTTCTTCGCACCCACGAAGGGGAGGACGCGAACGCGAAGGTATGGTATGTGTGTGCATCGCGAACGCGTGAGAGGTGTCGCGTTCGTGAAGAGGAGTGAGGCTATTGTGGACCCCCGGGTCCTTGTTCTACGCGTTCATGAGGTGGCGTTCGCATTCGCGAATGTCTGAGCTAGTAAAGCTTCACGTTCGCGAAGCCGTGGTCATGTTCGGGAAGGGTAAGATTTGCAAAGCTTCGCGTTCGCGAAGCTACGGTCGCGTTCGCGAAGGGTTAATTTTGTGGGCAGTCAAGTTGTGCGTCGCGAACGCGAGGGACCTGTCGCGTTTGCGAAGAAGAGAGGTCTGGACAGAGAGTTTAAGTTCTGAAAATGGGACTTAGTCCCATTTTTAGTTTTTGACGGATTTGAGCTCGGGAATAGGCGATTTTCGGGAGTTTTTCAAGGAAAATAACGGGGTAAGTGTTCTTAACTCAATATTTGTTAAATTACCCGAATCCATAGTTGTTTTTATCATTTAATTGGCGAATTAAGTTGGAAAAGTTTGAAAACACCCTCTTAGTTTAGATTGAAGATTTGAGGGTCGAGTTGGGGTCGGATTTTGATAAAATTGGTATGGCTAGACTCGTGGTTGAATGGGCTTTCTGATTTTGTAACTTTTGTCGAGTTCCGAGATTTGGGCCCCACAGACGAATTTTGAGCTAAAAGATTTTTATGGAAAATTAGCATTTTCTTATGAAGTTAATTCCAATAAATTTTATTGACTGAAACGAATTATTTGTGACTAGATTTGAGGCATTCGGAGGCCGATTTGCGAGGAAAAGGCATAGCAGAGTAAAGAATTTCATGCTCTGAGGTAAGTAACAGTTTTAAATCTTCTCCTGAGGGTATGACACCCCGGATTTTGGTATCATGTGATTATTTTGGAGGTGACGCACATGCTAGGTGACGGGCGTGTGGGCGTGCACCGAAGGGATTGTGACTTGGCCCGTCCCGGGAAACTGTAAAGTTGAATAATATTTTGTTAGCTATATGCTCTCTATGTGTTGATAACATTTGACTGTAAATCATGTTACAAATCATGCTTTGGCTATGTGATAGTACTGTTGGGACCCACAGAGGTTGCGTACTTGTTGAATTGCCTACTAAATGCTATATGTACTCAGTCTCAATTTTTACTTGCATATTTTATTTCAGTCTCTATTATTATTATTATTATTATTATTATTGATACATCATATCATTGTTGTTTGGGCTGATTTCATGATTATTGAGAGCCCGAGAGACTGGAGATATTTATGACTGAGTGAGGCCGAGCGCCTGATTGTGAAATATTGATACCATAGCACGTGAGTTGTCCGTGCAGTACGTGAGTTGGTCGTGCAAATCCTTATATTACACTATAGCGCGTGAGTTGGTCGTGCTACACGTGAGTTGGCCGTGCGGATCCTTATATTATACTATACCACGTGAGTTGGCCGTGTGGATCCAGATATTTATATTATGGCACGTGAGTTGTCCTTGCAACACGTGAGTTGTCCGTGCAGATTATAGTACTTGGGCTGTAGGAGCCTCTCCGGAGTCTGTACACCCCCAGTGAGCGCGGGTACTCATTGAGAGTGAGTGATGAGGGTTGGGAGCCCAGTGAGTGATTGTTGTCCTAAGAGGTTGTACTTGATTTCCATTTGTTATTGCACTTAGTTACTATCTGTTATTGTTGTGAAATATCTGAAAGATTGTTGATATACGGATTACATGAACAAGAACTGTATAAAAATTGATTTGACATTAAACTGCCATATTTGATAGCATGTCTATTCTTTGCTGGAATTACTGGAAATGAACCATAACTATATAGCTCGTTACTATCTTCAGTTCCTTATTTATTATTGTTACTACTTGAGTTGGTTGTACTCATACTAAACCCTGCACTTCGTGTGCAGATCCAGGTGTTCCCAGACATACCGGATGTTGATCCTTTTGCGCGGTTGATTTTCAAAAGATTTTGAGGTAGCTGCCGTATTCCGCAGATCTTGTCTCTCCTTCTCTATCTCTTTGTTCACTGTATTTGGTCTCAGACTATTATAGACTATATTTTCCAGACTTGTATTCATATTGGATGCTCATGTACTCAGTGACACCAGGTTTTGGGGAGTATTTAAACCTCATGTACTCAGTGACACCAGGTTTTGGGGAGTATTTGTATTGTATTTAAATATTATATTTTCAACCTTAAAGAGAAGTTTTGGTTTATTGAGATTATCGGCTTGCCTAGTATCGAGATAGGTGTCATCACGACAGGTTAGGATTTTGGGTCGTGACAAGTTGGTATCAGAGCCTAGGTTACATAGGTCTCATGAGTCATGAGCAAGTTTAGTAGAGTCTTGCGGATCGGTACGGAGACGTTTGTACTTATCTTCAAGAGGCTGCAGAACCCTTAGGAAAATTTCACTTTCTTGTATTCTGTCGTGCGAATTTGTTGATTCTCGAAACTAAATTTCAGCTATTCTATTTTTTCACATATGGTGACGACACGTACTACCGGATCAGACAGTCAGCCACCAGTGCCACCAGTTAGGGCCGTGAGAGGCCGGGGCCGTAGTCGAGGCCGGGGCCGAGGTATAGGTCGAGGTGTAGATCGTACCATAGTTGGAATAGCACCTGCAGTACCACCAGTTGTTCCAGCTCAGGAGCAGATTCCAGATATAGTTGAGCCGACAGGATCAGCTCAGGCACCAACTATGCCCATTGAGATTGCAGGCATTCAGGAGACTTTAGCCCAGATATTGGCAACCTGCACTGGTCTTGCTCAGGTGGTTTCGGCTCAGGCCGCACCTGCCACTTCTCAGGCTGGAGGAGGTACTTATACACCTATTGCCCGTACTCCAGACCAGGTAGTACAGGGACTTCAGATACCGGGGGCACTACCAGCCCAGCCGGTTGCAGCTGCTTAGTCCCCGGTAGTTCCTGTTATGGCAGATGATGAGCAGAGGAGACTTGAGAGATTTAAGAGGCTTCGACCTCTACTATTTAGCGGTACTGAGTCAGAGGATGCTCAGGATTTTCTGGATAGGTGTCAACGGATGCTTCAGACAGCGGGTATTCGCGAAACCAGTGGGGTCTCATTCACTACTTTTCAGTTTTCTGGGTCTATACTCAGATGGTGGGAGACTTACGAGAGACGTAGGCCTGGTGGCGTAGCACCCCTTACTTGGCATCAGTTCTCTGTGGTCTTTTTGGAAAAGTTCGTACTTCAGTCCCGCAGAGAAGAGATGCGCAGACTGTTTGAGCAGCTTCGCCAGGGTGATATGTTCGTGACGCGGTACGAGATGAGATTTTCTGAGTTGGCTCGTCACGCAGTCTGGTTGGTCCACACTGATAGGGAGAGGATTAGGAGGTTCATTGATGGCCTCACATATCAGCTACGGTTACTTATGACTAGGGAGAGAGTATCTGGTGCTACTTTTGATGAGGTAGTGGACATTACTCGGCATATAGAGATGGTTCGTAGCCAGGAACGTGGAGAGAGAGAGTCTGAGAGGCCTCGTAGTCTGGGTGATTACAACGGTGTTCCTTCAGGGGCCCAGTTTCACCTTGGTAGGGGTCATTCTTACAGACACGCTTAGACGGGTCGTCCAACTCATCGTGGTGCATCAGCTAGCCATGGTTCTTATAGTGCTCACTCAGGCCAGTCTTCATTCAGTGCACTACCAACGCAGAGTTCTCATCATGCCTCATCCGCACAAGCTTCTGCAAGTCATTCCTCGGTTTATCAGGAGGCGGGTAGGCTTGATTTAAGTCAAGAGGATCAGATGATACTATGATTTGACCATTGTCGTTCTTCTTTGGCGGAATTGGAAGATTTTCCTTTTTGATCATGCGCCAAACTTTAATGTCATATGAAATAGTGTAGGTCTCCATGCGCACTTTCCTATGAGAGAAGTGCTTACCATTCAAGTAAGGGAGTCGTACCTGAGAAGTTCCTTCTTGAAATAGTGCTACAACGATTGTATTTGATCCCATGATTTTTTCCTCACTTGTTGTTAAGCAATGTTCATGAGTCTTGCTCTAATACCAATTGAAATTACAAGAGGAGGGGGGAGGGGGTGAATTGTAACTAATTTAAAAACTTAGTCGACTTAGAAGAGACTTAGTCAACTTAGCTTTATCAGTAGGTTTGATTGACGATGAAAATAAATTGCAAGAAATTTAAAGGCTGATAACACAGAAGTTTTATACTGCTTCAGTACCAGTGTGGTACCTACATTCCCCTAGGTCACAAGGATTCTCTTAGATCTTCAATGGTTGGTTACAGTAGCAGTGGTTTTATGGATCGTTTACTATTAACGATTTTCAGTAACAATATTTTATAAACTTGACACAACTCTTGTTTTGCTTCCTAACACTTCCTATCTTTTGAGACACTAGTAAACTTAGAAATACAGTGTTTGTGCTAAGAACTGGGAAGACATAGAAAACAGTGGTAAGTTGCGTAGTTAAATTCTTGAGTCTGCCAGTCTTCTTATACAAGAGTCTTGAGTAGCCATTGCAGATTGACCCATGATTGAGGCACAAAATATTTTAAGAGTTTTGACCCAAGGGGTGCCTTCGAATCCTGCTTAAGAGATGGGCTGGATTCATTTACGTCCTTCCTTTCCGTATTCATAATCAGGGGATTGATTTGTAGCTTAACTTGATCGATTAATCTTCAGAATCTCTAGATTCCAAACCAATCCTTGAAGTAGGGACTATTTTCCTATAGCGATTGCACTTGATCTTGTTTCCTTTTTTATGGCATTGACATCCTTTGATTTAGCATTTTCCTTGCTGCATTTGATCTTGTTTCCTTTCTGATACCTTTAACATATTGACTTCCTTTGATTTAGTACTGCCCTCTTCCTGCAATTAAATAGATACATTTAGATTTGCATTATTGTCATCATTGAAACTTAGGTGTAACAACTTACTCCCTCCGTCTCAAATACCAATCGTGTTTCTTTTTTACACACCTTTTAAGAAAATATTAAGTAAAAAAGGGTTTTAACTATTTTATTCTTGTTTATGTCTTAAGATATAATCTCTTTTCATTTAATACTTATTAAGGTATTTATAGTCTTCAAGAACAATTAATATTAAGGGTAGAATAGGAAAAGAAATAATTAATTTACTCCTGAACTTCTAAAATGATAAATAATTTGAGACAACTATTTTTTAAAACCACTACAGATAATTTGAGTCGAAGGGAGTATTGAATATAGGAATGCAGGAGTACGCTTATCCAAAAAAGGAACGCAAAATATCCCGGTACCCTTATAAACTTGACACATTTTATTCAGTGCATACCTAAACTATTTTTTGTCTTGATTACCATTGAACTTGCCATTTCGATAACTGAAAATAGTACGGGCTAGCCATTTTTTGGACTTGTAACTGAAAAATAGCCAGCGTTTACAAATTCATTGAAAAATAGCCACTAGTTTGCTGCAAAACGAAAAATTCCAGCATAATATACTGGAGTTTGGTGCACCTGTGTATGAACTTTCAGCATATTATGTTGGAACTCCAGCACACGGAAAGTTCCAGCGCAATATACTGGAGATTGGAGCACCTATGTATGAACTTCCAGCATATTATGCTGGAACTTCAGTATATTATGCTGGATGTTTGCATGTAAAAAAATTTGAACTCCAGTATATTATGCTGGAATATATTCCAGATTTTGAACAATGTTTTTGTTTAGATTTATCTTTACATGAAAAATAGCTAAATTTCAATTACTTTTGAAATTGTGGCTATTTTTCAATTACCACTAGTAAATCTGACTATTTTTAAATTTCACCCTAATCACAGCTTTTAGACTTCAGATCCAGGCTTCATCATGTTAACATTAGCTAGTATGTAGCTTTAGATAAATGGGCTTTACAACAGACTTGGAGTAGAAAGAATGAGTTTTTTTTTCTTCCTATACAATATTTGAAACTTATTTATCAAAATTGTCCCAGTTTTATATATTACCCGTTCTAAACATGGATTACTTATCAATTAATATATATATATATATATATATATATATATATATATATATATATATATATTTATTAGTGCCTTAAATTAGGGGATTTAATTACACTTTTTTTCCTTTTTTCTCTCCTCTCCTCTTTCACTATTCTCTCTCGTCTCTCTCCATATATAATCCATTATTAGTGTCTTAAACTAGGGGATTCAATTACACCCTTTTACTTTTTTTCCTCCTCTCCTCTTTCCTTATTTTGCTTCCGCATTAATTGCTTGTAAAATTAAGGTGAAATCTTTTTAGAGCGACAAGGAAATGTCAAAAAAATTCTTCCGCCTTAATTGCTTTTAAAAAAAACTTGGCTCTATCAATTTTACAAGAATTTGCTTCCTTAATTGTCATCGTCATACACTGTTTAGTTTAAATTTGCTATTATTTTATTTTCCCGATATTTATTTAGTAAAAATAGAATATTATTTTTATTTTATTCTACCACTTACTAATGAAATAAAAAACAATTCACGCGATAAATGATATTTTAAGTGGCAGCAGCATCATACAAATTTGTATGGTACAACAACATATAAATTTAAAATAAATTTCGTACAAATTTGATATATCTACAACTACATATAAACTAAAAATAAATTTTATATAACTAATTATATAGTATAAAACTTATGAACTTATCTACAACTTTCATACATTATTTTTACCCAGTTAAATACAACTACAACATCAAACAACTTAAATACAATTTTTATACAATATGTCTTTTTGATACATATCAACAAATTTATGTAAAAAGATCGTATTTATAACTTAAATACAAATTTCATTCAACGATTCATACATTATACAACTATTTTTCAACATTCATACAACATTCAAATAAAAAAATATAAAGAAAAAATATAATACAACTTAAATATAATTTACATACAACTATAATACAACTTTAATATAATTTTGTAAGTATATTGTATGTCATGTGTTCTTCTTCTTCTTCTTCTTCTTTTTCGATTTTCAATCTGAAATTCGGCCAAAATCAAGTCTACTTCACCAAACACCCTCAAAATTGAGAAATAAACTCCAAAGAATATTCTCAATTGTTTGCAACAACACCCAATCCAAATAAATAATAGTTTTTGAAAACTCAAATTCCAATTCAAAGCTTCAAAGCTTTTTAATGGCTGTCAATGGTGGAGAATCAAACACCTTCCAAATTTATTGATTGACAATTTTAATTCGAACATCAATTGTGCAACATGAAAGGAAATTGCTAGGTTAAAACTCTATAGTAAAACGATTGAAACGCATTGATGAATTTCATTAAAACTCTATACAACAAGAAAGCATAAAAAAAGAGAACATCAAAGGAAGAAAAAATAGGGGTGGGGTGGGGGGGGGGGGGACAGAGAAGGAGAGATAGAGAGACGGAGAGTGAGGGGGCATGTATAAAGGGATGAAGAAATAATAAATATTCCTTATTCAATTCCTAATATAAAGGGATACTCGTTTAAAACTTATTTGTATATAATTGATAAATTGTATATGACCATGTAATTAATTTAAAATTTGATTAGAGAGTGTAATAAAATTTCATATGTAGTATAAGAAGGTAAAAATCCGTAAATAAATGGATTGATAACGAGTTCTTCGAAGCCTCTACGTATTTAGTCGGTTAGGGCTATTAGGTGCGCATCTTATGTATATATTTTCTTGGGCCTTTAGATCAATTGCTCGCCTTTAAATCAAGTGCTCGCCCTAGATCATTGTAAATTTTTATTCTCCTAAATATCATATTATAGAAGATCATTACAAAAAACTACAATTACGTCTACAATGGCTTCCACGTGTGTCGAATTGGTTTCCAATTTACTGTTTACCCCTCTTGAAAACCAAACTTAGATTAAGGACACCCAAACCTCTTTAGTTGGGTGACTCTATTGTCATACCCGAGCTTGTGGTCCTCCTTTGAGTGTGGTTTCACTTAAATGAATTTTTCAAGTCAAGGAAAACAGTAATAACAACTTGAATTTGTGCTATATACAGGTGACAACAGATCACAAGCCCATCTGCTTTATATTGCGTAGAAATGACACCAGGTACTTGTGATTACTCAAAAGCTTATCTTTAAATTTAATAATTATTTCTGTATTCTAAGACTTCGAAAAGCAATATTCATCATTCCTCAACTTGCGTGCGCAGTCCGTATAATTTTCTGAAAAGTTTTTATATGAAAACATTGATTAAAATGAGAAATATAGCCTTAAAACTCAACTGAGTTGACTTTGGTCAACATTTTGAGCAAATGGACTCGGAGCTGTATTTTGACAGTTCCGGTAGGTCCGTATCGTAATTTGAAACTTGGACGTATGCCCGAAATTTAATTCGGAGGTCCCTAACTCGAGTTATCGCATGTTGTCGAAATTTTTAAGTTTAAAGGTTTAATGACTTAAGAGATTTAACTAATGTTTGACTTTGTTGATACCAGGTATGTATTTTGGTTTCGAAATCCGGTATAATTCCATTACTATATTTATGACTTGTCTGCCAAATTTGGTGAGAAACGGAGCTGGTTTGACGTGATTTGGGCGTCACGTTGTTAAAATAGAAATTCTAAAGTTTCTTAAAAATTTCATTTGATTTCGTGTCTAATTCGTAGTTCTAGGCATTATTTTGGTGTTTTGATCGTGCGAGCAAGTTCGTGTGATATTTTTGAACTTGTGTCAATGTACGGATTAGAGCCCCGAGGGCTCGGGTGAGTTTCAGATAGCCTACCGACCTTTTGAACTTTGGAAAAAATCTGGTTTTTGAGCTTAAGCTGTCATCTGGTGCATGGTGCTTCGCGGTTGTGAAGAGGAAATTGTGAGCCGTGATTTTTACCTTTCGCGATCGCGAAGATAGGCACGCGATCACGGAAGGTTAGCTCCCAGTGCACTGCGAACGCGAGGGCCAAGCCGCGTTCACGTAGAAGGAATGAAGGCAAAAGTTGGGTACGCCATTTGTGCTACGTGATCGCACAAGTCAGTACGCGATCGCGTAAGGTTCAGAAAATGTTCTCCGCAATCGCATGACCATTTACGTGATCGTGTAGAGTTAAAACAGTCTGGGCAGCCAAAATATGATTCGCGATCGTGAAGAATTATCCGCGATCACGAATAGTAAAATGGACCTCGACAGAAATAGTTCTACGGGATCGCGATCGCGATGAGTAAAAATCTTCGTCCCATTTCTATCATTTTCGATTTTGAGCTCGGGTAAGACAATTTTCGGGCGATTTTCACAGAAAAATATTGGGGTAAGTGTTCCTTATCCTATATTGATTATATTTCATGATTCCATACTCATTTACCTCATGAATCCGTGAATTTATGGAAGAAAAATCAGATTTTTATAAAATCTTTCAAAAATGTAAAATTAAGATTTGAAGGTCAATCCGGTGTCGGAATTCGATAATTTTTATATGGTTGAACTCGTATCGGAACGGGTGTTCGAATTTTGTGAGTTTTTCGGGATTCGAGACGTGGGTCTCACTGTTGATTTTTGAAATAAATTTCGTATTTTAATCTGAAAAAATTAGTAAATTCATATAAAATTAATTTCTACGATTTGTATTGAATATATTGAACTGTTTATGACTAGATTTGACAATTTCGGATACTAATTCGCGAGGCAAGGGTGTATTGGAAACTTGAATTTGGTTGCGAAGCGAGGTAAGTGTCGTGGTTAACCTTGACTTGAGGGAATTGAACCCTTGAATTATTTGTTATGTGAATTTCATGTGCAACGATGTATAGGCAAGGTGACGAGTGCCTATACTTTGTCAATTTAATTGTTTGCTCAATTATTTAAACATCTTAAATTATTTTAAGACATGAATTAGTTGTTATAATAATTGTTTCTCTCTTATTCCTTGTCAAATATTAATTCTTGAATTCTTGTAATAATTGTCACATACGTATTTGATTTGTGTGTCTTAATTACTACTTGACATTTAGCATATTAAATATTATACTGCATATTTTCTCCCTGATTTCCGCAATTAATTGTTACTTGTCATTGTTTGTTTCATAGATGAATTATAATTATTGTATGCCTTGATGCTTAATAGTTTCTCATTGAATGTGGTATTTAATGAAGTATTTTTATTACATTTAAGAGTTGTTAAAACACATGGGGGGATCGGGTTGCACGCCGCAACGAAAATGAAAATAAATATATTGGGAGATCGGGTTGCACGCCACAACAGAGTTATTTAAAGTTTATTTTGGGGGATTGGGTTGCACGCCGCAACAGATTTATTTAAAGTTTATATTGTTGGAGCGGGTTGCTCGCCGCAACAGAAATTTATTGAGGAATTTTATTGTTGGGGTGGGTTGCACGCCGCAACAAAAGTTGATTGAAATAATAATTGGTTATGACTGCCGAGTTGACTTTAACTGTTAAAATGAGTTACCTGATTTATTTTTATTATTGTTGTTATTATTATTATTATTGCGTATAGGTTAATGTAGGTGACTTTCCTTAGCCTCGTCACTACTTTGTCGAGTTTAGGCTCTGCACTTACCAGTACACGGGGTCGGTTGTACTGATACTACACTCTGCATTTCTTGTGCAGATTTCAGAGTTGGTCCCAACGACGTACTGTAGATTTGCTTGGATACAGCTACCAGTGGAGACTTGAGGTATAACTGCACAACGTTCGCAGTTCTGAAGTCCCCTTTCTATCTTATCTCAACTGTGTATTATATTTCAAACAACTTGAACTTTATTCAGACCTTTATTTGTATTATTCTAGAAGCTCGTGCACTTGTGACTCAAAATTCTGGGATGGTATTTAGATATCGTTTCTATTATGGATTATTCACTTTATTTCAGACCTTATTTCCGCATTTGTTTTCTTTATTATTAATTAATTTAAAATTGTGTTAAAATGGCTAATTATATTTTAACGTTGACTTGCCTAGCAAGTGAAATGTTAGACGCAATCATGGTCCCAAAGGTAGAAATTTCGGGTCGTGAAAGTACCCACTCTAAAGGGTTGTTATTTAAGAATTAGCCAATATTTTCAATTTTCTGTTCAATTTTTCGAGACAAAAGTGTCCTAAATTTGTCTTGAAATTAAAGATTTTTAGTTTAGAATTTCAGGACAAAATAAGTGCTACTTAATCTCTAAATAGCATCCCTGAAAATGGCTATCTGTGCACTTGCCCCTTATAATATTACAGCTCTAGTTACGCCTTGTTAGTTTCTTTTGAACAATCAAGATAACTCGTTAAGGGAGAGGATAGGAAGTTTTGATTCAAATTAATCTACATTTTCATCCAAAATGATGTTTATCATTTGTCAGTTTGTTAACAAAGTGAATCACTGTTGTACCAGTAATATTCATTAGTTTCCGGAAATTCAGTACATAGAGTTTGATACAGGGAGCAATCTGTTATTCTCAGAAAATGGGTTGTGTTGAATTGTATAATCTGAGATAGAGTTGGATAAACTAGCTAATATAGATTTAGAATCGAACTATACAAATTAGGGAGTAGGGGGGAGGTGGAAGAAGAAGAAGAAGAGAAAGAGAAATTAAACTTTGCGTGGGAAAACGATTTGAGAGGTTTGACAAAAATTTAGCCTTTCCCCTTCACGAAAACTATTGGTGTAACGTGTAAGAGAACTCTTTCAAACTACGTTTTTATCCTAACTAAGTTCCAAAGTAATTACTCTTCACCAAAAATTCTTTTTTGATTTTCGACTAATTTAAATTTGCACCGTATCAGACTCGAAGAAAGTGCTTCCTACTAAATATTTTTTATTTCCAAAATATTTAGTAAGGATGGATCAATCGTATCGATCCTATTATAATAACGAGTAGTTTCACTTAAAGTTCCAATAGTGCATATATAAGTACTATTTTTCGTTGACTAGTTGAATACTTAAAAAAGGTTGTATTGAAAACTTTAAATTTTAGACAAAATGAGTAATTGACCTTGTGCCAACTATTCAGAGCTTGTAATTGCATAGGAAAAGAATATTTTAACTTATAACTTTCTAATAATTCGCTTTCAAAACCTAATTTACAAAAGTAGCATGGGCAACTAGTCATAGCTTTTATATTAGAAGACTTCCAATAGTCTAGTATATGTACTACTATACATTAACTATAGGATGAATTACATATGCATCCGGTGTTCTTTTAAAACATTTTTTTTATAATTTAAGTTTCAAATATTTCAAAAGGATCTCACTAAATTAATTTATGAATTATGCATAACAAAGCCCTTAAAACCCTGGAATATATATTGAAACAACATATAAAGAAAGTATATACTATCTCTTTTAAAGTTACTCAAACAATATTAATTGAACTAATTACTAATTAAGGGTTTATGTTTGGCTGTTGTTCTTTTCTATTAATCCTATTTCTTTTGCTTTTCTTGTGTTATCGGTTCATTTGGTCATATGGACCACCTTTTCTCTATCATCCCTTTATTTATCTTTTCTATGTTTTCTGTTATCCCTTTAATCAAGTTACAAGTTATTTGGTAGTGAAATATAAGTTAAATTTAGTTATACGGAGCTATCAACTTTTGATAACACGCTTTATATGAAATACCAATGCCTTTGTGACAATTGGAACGTATGTACAACTTTTCTATCTTCTTGTCTCCAAAATATAAAATCAGAAACTGCATTAAATGATGATGCATATTGATTGATTTTGTAGTTCTTTACAAATTTTATTTTAAATTTTATATCTCTTTTACAAGAAATATTTATTTTTGCAAATAAAAATCTCAAATTAAAAACAAAAGAGATCTTTATTGAGTCTTTTTCTTCTATTCAAATTGTAAATGACTATATTCATCTATTTCCGCGGTAAGATTTCTATAATATTCAAAATTTGAATGAGATAACGTTGTATTAAGAAAATCTAGTATGTCATTATTTCTGGTTCACCCGTAATTCCATTTTAAAACTTTTAGTCACACTCACGCTTCACCCTTCTAAAAGTGTCAATTCACATGAAAATTACAATATCGTTGAAGTCAAGAGGCTCTCTAGAAGTCAATTTTTCCAAATCAACACGTCTAGCAAATTAGAAAATTAAGAAAACTTAGACACAAAGACTTAAACATATGTGGCTGATAACATTTTCCACGAAAGTGTCTCAATCTAAACATATATAAATACAGTCCCTAACTTCAATTCAAAACAAAAATAAAATTCCTCTATTTTTAACTATGGCAACTGATCAAAAATACCAACAATCATATCCCTTAGCACCATCAAGTTTTATGCCGAGAAGTGATGCAGAATCATTAGCCAATTTCCAATCCAATAATATCAAGAGGAAAAACAAAATCAGAAATATTTTGTTCTTCACATTGTTCCTAACTGGAATCGTTCTTCTATTTTCTCTCATATTTGTTCGAATCAAATCACCTCAAATCTGGCTCGAAAACATCAGAGTCACGAACGATAGTGATGGCAATAATATTAATTTTGCTGCACAAATTTTTGTGAGAAATAGTAATTATTGGCGTTACGAATTTGATAGTACTTTAGGTACTATTACTTCAGGGGGTGAGACGATTGGCCAATTTATTATTCCTAACGAAGAGGTAAGACGTCGTTCGACGAAAAAACTTTATATTAATGCAAATATTATCACACTTGCAAGACAAGGAGTCAATAATACTAACGGGATTTTGCCAGTGACTAGCCAGGCTATGTTGAGAGGGAAACTGCAGATTTTTAGGGTGTTTAGGAGGAAGAAATCTGCAGATTTGAGTTGTACTATGAATATTAATTTGACTATAAGTGCTATTCAGGATCTTGATTGCAAGTGATAAGATTTTTGTGAATTCTTACCAAAGCTTCAGTTTTGCATCTATACTTTCTTTTATTTCAGTATATTAATAATATTTTTTTCTTTGAGGTTTTTGTTTACAAAGTGCAGCTTATATTATCGATCATTTGATGATCACCCCTTGTATAGATATGATCCTTTTTATAAATTTAAAGATTGTAACATATGTTTTTACATGTTCTTCTCTCTTCTTGATCAATTAAAAGCTTGGAAATTCAAAATTGAAGAATTAAATCAAATACATGCAGGATCATTGTATTTTGTATTTTATCAGTCAAACAGTTCAATCACATGTTAATACACCAATTAATCTATAAAGTTCACAGTCTATAATTGTACCTTATTGCAGAAGGTTATTCCAACATTTTTCGGAGAAAAATTCTTCACAGGAATTTTTAGATAACTCCCAAAAAAAATTCAGAGAGTAGAAGAACCAGGAATATTATGGAGAAGGAGAAGAAAGAACGTTATTCTGAATCTCATTCAAAAACTCTCTTTTAATAGTGGATAAAGTTACACAACAGTTTAGGAGAATCCTAACTGTTATGTCTATTCTTATTAAATATAATTAAATTGGCAACAAATTATATATTTACTTTTTTTTAAAATATGGATCTGGGTTGACCCACATGGGTGACCCGAATCATATTCCTCCAACAACGATCAAGTAAAGCCACTGAAAATTGATAAATTTTTAGGGTGGTATATGTTGAGTGGGAAAATGTAATTTTGATAATGACCAAAAACAAGGGATTAGAATAAAAGGGAGGGGCCAGCCGAGACGGGCTGAATATATACGAATATTAAATTTAGAACTCAGTCATTAATACTCGAGGTCGTTGGTACAAAATAATTTGTTATAATTTGAGTCATATAACCAGTGGCGGAGCCACATTCAACCAAGGGGTGTCAATCGACACCCCTTCGTCGGAAAATTACATTGTATTGCTAGATAAATTTTTTTGTGTTATATATATTTATTATATATAAACTCCCCTTAACTTTTTGGTGTATCTAATTTTTTATATTTTGATACCCCTTGATTAAAATTCTAATTCCGCCACTGCATATAACCACTGAACCAAGAATAGGGTGAGGAGGATTTGTTTTTTGGGTGAACAAATGGTGACCCTAACATTTAAATCTTGTAAAATAATTTAAAGTTAAATAAAGTGGAAATTGTTGGGTTTTTTCTAAAGGGTGTGAATGAAAAATGGAAGAGGCACCTTTTGAATTGTACCTCTTTATCTAACTTTTTTATTGTCTATAAATTTAGAGGCTTAGCCTTATTTTTTATACATGAAAAATCTGAAAATTTCTTCCTTCTTCTCTACATTGTTGCATTATTTTTCCAATTAAACAAAGTGTCAAGTGTGATTTGCTCCGTTTGTTGAGTCCGCTGAAATACTGTAATTTCGATTGCCAGTATTTAAGAATAGTTTTTTCATTCTATCCCGGGAGGAGGTAATCCATAACCTTGGACAACAGTGAATGGATTAAATTCCTTAAGAACACACAAGCAACTTGTGGGCTCGGAATTATTTTACGATTTACTTATTGAACTAACTTTCTTTTTTCCTCTGATTTACTGAGTTGGAACACAAGAATACTAACAATTTTAAAGAATTTAGGGGTCGTTTGGTAGGATGCATTAGGTAAAATAATGCATGCATTACCTTTGTGTATTAGTAATACTTTGTTTCGTACACCTTTTGAACATATGCATTAGTTATGCAAGCATTAGTTATACACCCTATTTGGTATTATCCTATGCATAACTAATGCATAAGAAACCATGGTATTAACAATGCAATGAGTTTTAATGCATGCATTAACTTAGTTAAAGACAAAAATGCCCTTCAAAATTTATACTTGATTAAAATATGCTATTATATAATGCAAGTTTGAAATAATCCAAGAAAATGAGAAATAAAATTATATCCCTAGTAAATAAATAAATACTTAGCATATTTTCTATTTTATAAATAAATATTAAGTTCTATACTACAATATAGGTAGACAAATCAAATAATTTGTTTAAACCCTTTTCATAAACAAACATTCCTCAACATATGTTTCTTTAAAAAAGATGTGTGGACTGGTTATGAGGGTATTTTTATAAACAAATAATTCTTTTAGAAATTGTGTAATGTTTTAGTACATCAAACCAAACAATGGATAAGAAATATGTCAGCATAACTAATGCAAGTATAACTAATACCAGCATTACTAATATATCATATTTAGCATTATTCTTATACACTCTACCAAACGACTCCTTAGTTTGTTGGTTGATAACACAGAAAGAAAAAGACACGAAGTGGAAGTCGTCTATCAAATGACAGTACAATTTTATTTTGTTTGTTCGTTCTAGAGATTGACGCGCACTTTGCGGGTTGAATACAGAATTGGAATTGTTATACTCCAATTGTTAAAACTTGAGAATATGAGAAAGAAAAACTGAAGGATTTTAAATATTAAAAGAAATGGTACTCCACAAATTATTTATGCCATTAAAAGAAATGGTACTCGAAAATGTTCAAATTCTAGCTCGACTCTAATGAAACTAATCTGATGTAAACCAGTCAGTTTCTTTTCTATATGTCTTCCATCGTCTAATGCAAAGATATTGGTCAAACTATAACAAAGGTTGTGAGTTTGAACAGAAAAACATATATGATGTGCAATACAGATATTATGGCAAGTGTTAATGGCTGGAAAAAATAGAATTTAATCACTGTAAAAGAAAAATAGTGAAGGTGACGATTTAAGAAGAAAGTGACAATATATCGGGTTCTACTTTCTTTACTCTTCATAATTTTAATTTTCTACCCTTTGTGATTTATGATATCTTGCTTCTATAAATATTAGGGTAGATATTTATTATGTAATGATCTCATGTTACAAAATTAGAACTATAATATATGATTAGGAATAACATGTGTTTGCGGTTAATTTTGTTATTCCTTTGACCAAATGAAAAAATATTAATATTTGATATATAAATTTGGTAGCATGTATGAATTACGTAAAAGATTATTTCCAAGGTTTGTAAGTTAAGAAGTAGGCTTACAGTATTGATACTTGGAAATTATTTTGATCATGATATTTTATATGTATATTAATTTGGATCAATAAAGATACACATATGTTAGTTTGATAAGAATAATATATCAAATATTTAGGGGTAATAATGGTTTTGTTGGAAAATCATTTGAAAAGAAAATCAAATACTTGTGATTTTTCACTCATGTTTTGGAGAAAATTAAAATTTTCGTGATTTTCTACTCCCGTTATGGAGACTAAAATCTTTGTGATTTTCTATTCCTGCTTCGAGATTAAAATCTGCGTGATTTTCTACTCGTTCGTTGAGATTAAAGTCTTTGTGACTTTCTACTTATTAGTGGGGACTAAAGTCTAAGTGACTTTCTATTCGGTTTGGAGATTAAAATATTTGTGATTTTCTAATCCAATTTATTATTCGATTTGAAGATTAAAAATTTTACCGTTTATTAGATCCGGTATCAGATATTACTCGGTTAGAAGATTAAAAATTTCGCCATTTATTAATTCCGGTTATGTCAGATTGGTTTGAAGATTAAAAACTTCACTATTTATTAATTCTAACTCTATCATGATTAATTTATGGAGGCTAAAATCTTTGTAATTTTCTACTCCTGCTTCAAGATTAAAATCTGCGTGATTTTCTACTTGTTCGTTAAGATTAAAGTCTTTGTGACTTTCTACTCATTAGTGGGGATTAAAGTCTAAGTGACTTTCTACTCGGTTTAGAGATTAAAATCTTTTTTGATTTTCTAATCCAATTTATTATTCGATTTGAAGATTAAAAATTTCACAATTTATTAGATCCAGTATCAGATATTACTCGGCTAAAAGATTAAAAATTTTACCATTTATAAATTCTTGTTGTGTCAGATTGATTTCAAGATTAAAAACTTCACCATTTATTAATTCTGGCTCTATCATGACACGACAACAATTTATGTGGTTGGCTCTATAAAGTAATAGGGGCGGCGAATGTGAATCTCTTTTTGAAGAAATATGCTTGGAATATTGCATTATTCATCAAACAACCCCATACACGCCCCAATCCAAAGGGATTGCAGAAAGAAAGAATCGACCATTAAAGAAGATGACTGTAACGACGTGACTTGTCGTTTTAAGAATTAACGCCCTGTTCAGCGACATAAGGTCCCGAAAAATTTCGTAATGTGTATTATGACTTGCGTGGGTGATCGAGTTTGATTTTCAGAAGATTCGAAATTTAATTGAAAGAACAATTCTCATTATTGAAGCTTAAATAAAAAGAGCTGACAGGAGTTTGACTTTTGAGCAAACGACTCCGAAATAGAATTTTGATGATTCCAATAGTTTCGTATGGTGATTTCGGTCTTAGGTGTATGTCCGGAATTGGATTTGAAAGTCCGTAGGTCAATTCGACGCATTTTGGCGAAAGTTGGAAAATGAAAGATTTTTAAAAAATTTGACCGGTAGTTGACTTTATTGATATCGAGGCCGAAATTTAATTCCGAAAATTGAAACAGCTACACAATTTCATTTAGGACTCATGTGCAAAATTTGGGGTCATTCCAGATTGATTTGATAGGTTTCGCATCGAATGTAGAATTTGAAATTCGTTAGTTTTTATTAAGCTTGAATTAGGGTGCGATTCGTGTTTCAATGTTGTTTAATGTAATTTGAGCATCGACTAAGTTCGTGTCATTGTAATGACCCGGCCGGTCGTTTTAAGTATTACAATCCCGTGTCCCCATTTACTGCTCAATTTATGCTTTATAACTGTATTATGACCTATCAGATTAGTTAGTTCCGGTCCAGAGAGATTTCAGAATAAATTGACATATTTAGTCTCATAATGAAAAACTTAAGTTGGAAAAGTTGACCAGATATTGACTTATGTATAAACGACCTCGAATTTCAATTTTGATAATTCCAATAGCTCTGTATGATTAATTTTGGACTTAGGAGCGTGTCCGAAAAATTATTTGGAGGTCCGTAGTAGAATTAGACTTGAAATGGCGAAAGATAAAATTTTGGGAAGTTTGACCGAGATGTTGATTCTTTGATATCGGGGTCAGAATCCGATTCTGCAAATTAGAATAGGTCCGTAATGTGAAATGTGACTTGTAATTTGAAATCATTCCGGATTGATATGATGTGTTTCAGCACAAGATATAGAATTTGAAATATTAAAGTTTATTAGGCTTGAATTGGGGTATGATTCGTAGTTTTAGCGTTGTTTGAGGTGACACACATACTAGGTGACGGACGTGTGGGCGTGCACCATGTGAATTGAGACTCTGTTATTCCAATGGCACTGTATATTGGTCCTACTTTGTTGATATATCATACTCGGTCATATCCATGCATTCATACCATATCTTAGTCTCAGATATTATTTATTGATACATCGTATCATTGTTGTCGGGATAGTTTCATGACATTGTGAGCTCGTGAGTGAGACTCGAGAGATTGATGACTAAGTGAGGCCGAGGGCCTGAGTGAGAGTGACATTTTGGGATCGAGCTGCATGCCGAAGCATATTATATTGATTATATTTTATATGGATCGGGTTGCACGCCGCAACGAGTCTTCGGGCTATATATATATATATATTGTTGGATCGAGTTGCACACCGCAAAAATATTGAATCGGGTTGCAAGCCGCAACAATATTGGATCCGGCTGCACGCCGCAGCAATATAGCGCTTGGGCTGAAGAAACCCCTCCGGAGTCTGTACACACCCTCAGTGAACGTAGATGATTATATATTTGGGATGGACTTCTCAGGGCATGGACTTGCCTTGCTTATTTATATTGTGATAAATTTTCCCGGATATGGATCTTGTCCGTATCATTTATATTTGGGGATAAATTACCCCATGGCTAGATTGGCCTTATTCAGTACTGAGTGACTGACTATCAGTTGATGTGTATGTACATACGGGATGGAATATCCCTGGGTTGGATTGGCCATAAACAGTACTAAGTGACCGAATAATTATGACCAGTATTTACTTGAGGTCTTTCTACTGAGATGTCGTATTCCACATATCATGTAGTATTGATCTATTTCACTTGTACTGAGTTTAACTTTTGAAATTGAAAGCATACCTACATTATTGTACCATTATTTATACTGGACTGTACCTGCGGAGCTCGTCACTACTTTCAGCCCAGAGGTTAGCCTTGTTACTTATTGAGTTAGTTGTACTCATACTACACTCTGCACCTCGTGTGCAGATCCCGGTGCTCCCGGATACGGCGACTGCTAGATTTCGAAGTTAAATCTGTTAGGAACTATCAAGGTAGTTGCTTGACGTCCCCAGACTCGATTCCTTTCCTGTTTAATTATTGTACTGTTTTATATTTTCAGACAGTGATTTTTATCCGTCAGACTTTATATTCATATTAGATGCTCATGTACTCAGTGACACTGGATTTTGGGTGTGTTATATTTGAAATTGTGAGTTTCCTCCGTTGAATTTAATTATTTTATTCTCAAACATAAAAGATATGATGATTTATTTAGATCGTTAGCTTGCCTAGTATTGAGATAGGCGTCATCACGACAGGTGAGATTTTGGGCCGTACCAAGTTGGTATTAGAGTTCTAGGTTACATAGGTCTCACGAATCATGAGCAGGTTTAGTAGAGTCTTGCGGATCGGTACCAAGACGTCTGTACTTATCTTCGAGAGGCTGCCGAACCCTTAGAAAAATTTCACTTTCTTGTATTCTATCGTGCGGAATTGGTTCAACTTGAAACATAACTCTTTGAATTCTTTCCACGCATTCGTGTGCGCATGTGAGCTCTAGGTATCAGTTATGCATCGCCGGCTTATGATTCTAGGAATGAGGTTCGAGATGTGTATTCTGTGTTTTGGTCAAGGGCCAGTTTGGAGGACTTGAGTCCAGGTTTAGACTGCAGCTTAGGCTCGGTAGCTTCAGTTGTAACTTGTACATTTTGACTCATACGTCCGGTAATATTTCTACGAGTGGAATTTGTGGTTTGATGAGCGGTGGAATAGATCTGTGATGAGTATGATGTAACTGCGGAATGTGACGAGAAGTGTTTATTTGAAATGTAAAGGAGGGACCATTGGGTGCATAGTTTTCATTTTGATGTGACATACAGTCTCGAGTATGAACGTTTTGAAGGATCTTTCACGTTGTTAAATTTTGGGACAAATTAAATTCTCATGTCTGGTTAATGAGTTGAACTCAGATAGACAAAGTGATTGCATAGTAATTGTGTTTGCGAAAGGGTATAACAAGATACCAATTTGAGGCTAAGTAGGTGGGTTATCCCCTGCGGAGTAATCTACGTAGGTTTGTTCCTTATAATGTGAGTGGAGAGTTTCTTTTCTGCCAGCTGGGCATGTGTGTTGAGATTTGAATTTGAATCTGGTTGAGAAAGTTGACTTGAGTGTTAAAAGAATGAAGGCGAGCTTAGTAGATGATTCTAGGTATTTTATGGTTTGTGTTACCTGAGCTTGTGAAAACTTTTAGTGGAATTGATTGGGGATTAAGACAATAGTAGAGTATGGGTATGGTGAGTTATCAGATATTTTGTTATATGACTTTGAGCCAAGTGGGGGAGTCTGCTATCTACGATTTGATTGCATGATTATGTGCGATATTGGTTTTGGTCTGAGGCATACTTGTTGATTAGTTATGACTTGCAGAGGTTGATATCGGGGATGACTCGAGTAAGATAAATTTCTTGAATGCGGGTTATATTGCACTTTATGAATATATGAAAAATCATGAAATGATTAAATTGTTATTTTGAAGGATGTAGTGCGCACAAAATATGAATTTGATTGGTGGTGTTAAGGCAGTGTTACTTCTTTGGGGGCTGTTGTGCTAATGGGGTTTGTTTCTTTCGGTCCATTTGGGAGGTGCAATTTAGATTTGAGCATAGTGGGTGACTTTCAAAAGGGTTCTAATGGATTCAAAATGTATATGTGTTGATTCACAATTTTTCTGAATTTGTATATCACCAGAATCGGTTATTTACACTGGATGGTATCGGGAATTGTAGTAATTACATATGACTATGGATTCCACATTCCAGTATAAGAAGGGTAAAAGAATAATTTTAAATTCACATGGGGTATTTTCAGAGTGGGCATTTCGGTTGTGGTACTTTTGTAGTGCTTAAGAAGAATACAGTACCTTATGAGCATTAGGGCGATGCGATTTTATGTCAGGATGTCTTGTAGTGAGTTTAGGGCAAGGATCGTAGTGTTCTGATAAGGGGAAGTGACAACTGGTGAGTAATTGAAAAGAAGAATCGGAGAAAATAGGGCAATCGGGTATGTAATTTGCTGGTGACTCAGAGTTTATAATGAGATCCTTGTGTTTGTCACATGATGGCATGATGGATGTGGTGTGTTGTGCGGTATTAAGGTTTACATGTACAAGGTGGTAGTTCATTCTTGAAGGGAAGGTCATGAATTATAGACAACATGGTTAGTTTAAGATATTTAGATGAATGTTATAACTGCTCGGTAATCCTTGAGAAGAGCGCGCATTTCAAAAGGCACATTGTGTTCTGACTTTCGGATGTCATTGGTATTGCGATACTCACCTAGTTAATAGGCTACTAATATATGAGTTATTGATATGTGGCACAGAGGAATTATGGAAATATTCCTAGTGGGATGATCGTGCATGAAGGATGTGATAGCCATGCGAGTGCTGGAGTTGTGATCAATTACGATGGTTCATGTGTACTTATTTGATTTCTCTTGTATGATATGCTTGGATTAGAGGCCTGTGACCATGCCAGGCGGATTATGTTATTGGCACGTGAGTTATCCGTGCGGATCCATGTACTGATATTATTGGCACGTGAGTTGTCTGTGCGGGTCCAGATATTGATACTATAGCACGTGAGTTGTCCGTGCGAGTGATGTTAATATGAGATCTAGAAGATCTGGTTACTGTTATTAAATTTATGTGTCTTGGTTCTACTATATATAATGAGCTTATAGCATTACAGTTATAGTGGTGCTTGTTGAACTTCTAATACGGTTCTCTACTTTGAGACATCTTCCATTTTGGGTACAAGGTTGCGCAGTTGTGGATTGGGTTGTATTGGTGTGGTATGTCAATGTGATAGTTGTGTTTAATAAAATAATGTCATTGGACCTAGAATGGGTACTATCAGGATTGATTATGTTATATTCAAGTGGTTATGAGTTTTTGATTGTTTCTTTCATTATCAGCAGTGTGCGAAAGGTTTAGAACGAGATTTTGTTTGATATGGGATTAATACTATTACCAGGTTACTTTAGAGTAGTTAATGTGATCGAAAATGGTATTGCAAGCATGCGAGTTGTGTAGTATGTTAAGTGATTATATCTGGGGCTATGGTTATGGCTTAATACAACTTGTTCAGACTCATACAGCGTATTGATGTGACATTCAGGTCTTGAAAAGAAATTCTGAATGTTGGAAATTGAATTCCAAGGTTTACGAGCTAAGGTTGAAGTAATGATTTTTAATTATGTTGTGTTGTCAGACCTATACAATTTACACAGAATAGGGTGGCGTGGGATCACCCCCGGGTACGTGTGCGGTAAGATAGAATAGTGATTTGATGGCTTGGAAATAACTCTTGGCACATTCGAGGATGAACGTATGTTTAAGTAGGGGAGGATGTAACGATCCGACCGGTCATTTTGAGTATTACAACACAGTTTCCTCATTTACTGCTCAATTTATGCTTTATAGCTGTATTATGATGTAACGACCCGGCCGGTCGTTTCGAGAGTTATAGCCCATTTTCCCCATTTCTACTTCTTTTTGTGTTATTCAGCTATATTATGTTATATCGGGTTAGTTGGTTCGGGTCCGGAAGGAACTCAGAGTGAAATGAGATACTTATTCTCATAATTAAAAAATTTAAGTTAGAAAAGTGGATCGGATATGGACCTATGTGTAAACAACCTCGGATTTGAATTTTGATGATTCCAATAGCTTCGTATGGTGATTTTGGGCTTAGGAGCGTGTCCGGAATATTATTTGGAAGTCCGTAGAGGAATTAGGCTTGAAATGTCGAAAGTTTAGTTTTTGAGAAGTTTGACCGGGGGATTGACTTTTTGATATCGGGGTCGGAATCCGATTCTGAAAATTAAATACCTATGTTATGTCATTTATGACTTGTGTGCAAAATTTGAGGTCAATCAGACGTGATTTGATAGGTTCCGGAGTCGTTTGTAGAAATTAAAATTTTCAAAGTTTATTAGGCTTTAATTGGGGTGTAATTCATGAATTTAGCATTGTATGAGGTGATTTGAGGGTTCGACTAAGTCCGTATAATGTTTTAGGACTTGTTGGTATATTTGATTGAGGTCCCGACGGGCTCGGATTTGTTCTGGATGGTTAACGGATCAAAAATTTGAACTTGAACAGTTGTTGGAATTTTCTGATATCTGATGATGTTTTCCTTATACGCGATCGCGTGAATGCGTCTGCGATTGCGTAGGCTTATTTGGTAAGTAAGGGTTTTTTTCTACTCGATCGCATGGGGATATCTGTGATCGCGTAGGGTTAATGTGAGGCAGTGGCATTTTGTGCTTCGCGATCGCGTGAAGCGGGATGCGATCGCGTAGCTCTGGAATTTTGTGACCCGCGAACGCGTGACGAAGGTCGCGTTCACGCAGAGTAAGTGGAGCGGAGTAGAAGTCACACATTTTGTACTTCGCGATCGCGTGGACTAGTCCGTGATCGCGTAGGTCTGTGATGTTGTGCATCGCGATCGCGTGGGAAAGTTCGCGATCGCGTAGAGTAAAATCCGGGCGATGGAAAATGTTCTTCGCGATCGCGTGGGAATGATCGCGATAGAGTAGAGCAAATGTCTGGGCAAAGAGTTTAAGTTCTGAAAATGGTCAGTTTTTGGCGATTTGGAGCTCGGAATTGAGGCGATTTTGGGTGATTTTCAGAGGAAACAATGGGGTAAGTGTTCTTAACTCAATATTGGTTAAATTACCCGAATCCATGATTGCTTTTATTATTTAATTGGTGAATTGAGTTGGGAAAATTTGAAAATCCTCTTGGTTTAAATTGAAGATTTGAGGGTCGAGTTAGAGTCGGATTTTGGTAAAATTGGTATGGTTAGACTTGTGGTTGAATGGGCTTCCGGATTGTGTAACTTTTGTCGAGTTCCGAGGCGTGGTCCCCACGGGCGATATTTGAGCTAATTTTGGAATTTTATGGAAAATCATTATTTTCTTATGGGATTAATTCCAATGAATTTTATTGACTGAAATGAATTATTTATGACCAGATTCGAGGCGTTTGGAGACCAACTCACAAGGAAAGGACATTGCAGAATAAGAATTTCACTGCTTAAGGTAAGTAACGATTGTAAATCTAGTCCTGAGGGTATGAAACCCCGGATTTCGTATCATTCTACTATTTTTAAGTAACGCACATGCTAGCTGATGGGCGTGTGGGCGTGCACTGTTGGGGATTGTGACTTGGTCCATCCCGTAGCAACTATAAAGTTGCATACTTTGTTGAAACTATATGATACTTATATGTTTTAGAAAGAATTTCTGTAAATTAGGTTGAATGCCATGTTTAGGCCTTGCGCCAGTGCTGTTTGGACCCTTAGGGGCCTTTTTCTTACTATCCTCTCATTGTTTTCGATTGAAAACCTATACTCAGTCATGTTTATACTTGTTTACCGCGTAACTCAGTTTTATGACTCTATTTTGATGCATATAAATATTTTGGGCCAAATGTCCAGTTTTACTGAAATGCCCGAGTGGATTGAGAGGTTTATGACTGAGTGCGACCGAAGGCCTGATTATGAGTATGAGTGTGGATCGGGGCTGATCGCCTGCAACAAACTTTATTATTATAGCACGTGAGTTGTCCGTGTAGCATGTGAGTTGTCCGTGCAGATTATAGTGCTTGGGCTGAAGGAACCCCTCCAGAGTCTGTACACACCCCCAGTGAGCGCAGGTACCTACTGAGTGCGAGTGCCGAGTGCTGAGTGACTGGGAGGCATGAGTGATTGTGAGTTATGCCCGAGTGGCACGAGTGACTGTGAGGTTTTACCGATGGGTTGTTTATGATTTCATCATTTTTGCTCACCTTTGCATTGAGCCTTTGTTTGAAAAATAGTTGAAAAAATATCTTTAAATGATTTTTACTGGAACCGGGTTTAAACGAGATGATTTGATTCAAACACTGATATTTAAAGCATGTTGTACTTTACTGAGATTTCATGATATGAATGTTTTATGCTTTATTGCTCGTCACTACTGCTCAGTCTTTATTTATTGTTGTTACTTACTGAGTTGTCGTACTCACGTTACTCCCTGTACCTTGTGTGCAGATTCAGGTGTAGATGGACACGGTAGCGATTATTGAGTGTTCTGGTTGCAGATTTTCTTGGAGATAGCAAGGTAGCTATTTGGCGATCGCAGCCCCTACTCTTCTCCCTCTTATCTTCCTCTAGTTGTATTTAGTTATTTTTCAGGCTGAATTAGCCTTGATATTGTTAGACAGTTTGTAGCAGATGCTCATGATTAGTGACACCCCGATGTCGGGCTTTTCTTTTCTGCACTTCTGTTTTTCTTTGATTTGAACTCCTTAAATGAAGGTTTTATGTTAAATAGTATTGAAATTATATTTGAAAGGAAAATATCGGTTTGTTTTGAAAATGAGTCGGCTTGCCTAGTTCCACGATAGGCGCCATCACGACAGGGGTTAGTTTGGGTCGTGACAGATTGTTATCAGAGCCTAGGTTACATAGGTCTCACGAGTCATGAGCGGGTTTAGTAGAGTCTTGCAGATCGGTACGGAGACGTCTGTACTTATCTTCTGGAGGTTGTAGAACCTTTAGGAAACTCCACATTCTTGAATTCTTGTCGTGCGTTTGTTGATTCTATTAACTAAACATCTGTTGTTTCATTCTCTCACAGATGGTGAGGACTCGTACTACCGGTCAGTAGGGACAACCACCAGTACCACCAGCCAGGGCCGCGAGAGGCCGAGGCCGTGGTAGAGGCTGTGGTAGGGGTAGAGGTGCAGCCTATACAGCAGCTGGGACAGTACCTGCAGATTCACCGATTATCCCAGATCAGGATCAGGTTCCAGTTGTTGATGCACCAGCTCAGGCACCACCTGTGCCTATTGTGATTCCAGGCCTTCAGAAGGCCCTAGCTCACATTCTGACAGCGTGTACTGGCCTTGCTCAGGCGGTCTCTATTTCGACGGCCGCAGCCACTTCTCAGGCCAGGGGAGTCACTCAGACTCCCATCGCTCGCACACCCGAGCAGGTTATTCAGGGACTTCAGACACCGGAGGCACCACCAGCCCAGCTGGTTACTGTTGCTCAGGATTATGTGGTTCCTACTATGCTTGAGTATGATCAACGTAAGTTGGAGAGGTTTGGGAGACTTCAGCCATTACCTTTCAGTGGCACCTAGAGAGAGGATGCTCAGGACGTTTTGGACAGGTGTCAGAGGATACTTCGTACTGCTGGTATTTTGGAGACTTGTAGGGTCTCATTCACTACCTTTCATCTTTCTGGGGCTACACTCAGATAGTGGGAGACTTACGAGAGGCGTAGGCCTGTTAGCGCAGCACCCCTTACTTGGTAGCAGTTCTCCGTGGTCTTTTTGGAGAAGTTCGTGCCTCGATCTCGTAGAGAGGAGCTGCGCAAACAGTTTGATTGGCTTCGCCAGGGTGATATGTCTATGACACAGCTTGAGATGTGGTTCTCTGAGTTGGCCCATCATGCGATCTGATTGGTTCCCACTGACAGGGAAAGGATCATGAGATTTATTAATGGTCTCACTTATCAGCTACAGTTGCTCATGACTAGAGAGAGGGTTTCAGGTGCTACCTTTGATGAGGTTGTCGACATTGCTCGGCAGATTGAGATGGTTCGCGGTCAGGAGAGGGTTGAGAGGGAGGCCAAAAGGCCTCGTGGTCAGGGTGGATTTAGCGGTGCTCCTTTTGGGGGTCAGTTCCAGCACGGTAGAGGTCGTCATTTCAGACAGGCTCAGTCAGCTCAGCCATTTCAACGGGGTGCATCATCTGTCCATGGTTCTCATAGTTCTCATCAGGTCCACTCATCACTTAGTGTCCTTCCAGTTCAGAGTTCGCCCTGTGCTCCACCTCTTCAGGGCTCTTCCATGCTAGGTTCTTCTACCAATCATCCCGGTGCTAGGGGTTCCTTTCAGTTTCTACCGCTAGCACCAGGGAGTTGTTTTGAGTGTAGGGAGCTTGGGAATATGTGGAGGCAGTGTCCTTATCGTCATGGAGGTCTATATCAGCAGAGAATTCAGCCTCCGACTACAGCACCAGTTACCTCACCACTCGCCCATTCAGCTAGGGGTCGCCCTAGAGGGGGAGGCAGATGAGGGGGTGGTCAGGCCCGTTTCTATGCTCTCCCTGCCATACCAGATGCTATTGCTTCAGATGCTATGATTACAGGTACTGTCTCAGTTTGTCACAGAGATGCCTCAGTATTATTTGACCCGGGTTCCACGTATTCATATGTTTCCTCGTCTTTCGCTCATTTTATAGATATGCCCCGTGAGTCCTTAGTTTCATCTGTACATGTATCTACTCCTGTGGACGATACTATTATTGTAGACCGCATATATCGGTCATGTGTGGTGACTATTATGGGTCTGGAGACCCGAGTGGATCTATTGTTGCTCAGTATGGTTGACTTTGATGTGATATTGGGTATGGATTGGTTATCTCCATGTCATGCTGTTCTAGATTGTCACGCTAAGACGGTGACGTTGGCTATGCCGGGAATTCCGAGGGTTGAGTGGAGCGGTTCTGTAGATTATGTACCAAGTAGGATGATTTCATATTTGAAGGCTCAGCGCATGGTTGAGAAGGGTTGCCTATCTTATTTGGCTTTTGTGAGGGATGTTAGTGTAGAGACTCCTGTCATTGATTCTGTTCTGGCGGTACATGACTTTCCAGATGTATTTCCTGTAGACCTGTCAGGCATGCCGCCTGACATGGATATTGACTTTGGTATTGATTTAGTGTCGGGCACTCAGTCCATTACTATTCCACCTTATCGTATGGCACCGGCGGAGTTGAAGGAATTGAAAGAACAGCTTCAAGAACTCCTTGATAAGGGGTTTATTCGGCCTAGTGTGTCACCTTGGGGTGCGCCGGTTCTATTTATGAAGAAGAAGGATGGTTCCATGAGAATGTGTATTGATTACAGGCAATTGAACAAGGTCACAGTCAAGAATAAGTATCCTTTGCCTCGCATTGATGATTTATTTGACTAGCTTCAGGGAGCGAGGGTGTTCTCCAAGATTGATTTGAAGTCCGGTTATCACAAGCTGAAGATTCGGGATTCAGATATTCTTAAAACAGCTTTCAGAACCCGATATGGCCATTATGAGTTTTTGGTGATGTCTTTTGGGCTGACCAATGCCCCAGTAGTGTTCATGCATTTGATATACAGTGTATTTCAGCCCTATTAGGACTCATTCATTATTTTATTCATTGATGACATCTTAGTGTACTCTCGTAGCCAGGAGAAGAACGCTCAACATTTGAAGATTGTATTACAGAGATTGAGGGAGGAGAAGCTTTATGCAAAGTTCTCCAAATGTGAGTTTTGGCTCAGTTCAGTAGCATTCTTGGGGCTCGTGGTGTCTAGTGAGTGTATTCAGGTGGATCCGAAGAAGATAGAGGCAGTGCAGAGTTGGCCCAGACCGTCCTCAGCCACAGAGATTAGGAGCTTTCTTGGTTTGGTGGGTTACTACTGTCGCTTTGTGGAGGGATTTTCATCTATTGCATCGCCCTTGACCAAATTGACCCAAAAGGGTGCTCCATTCAGGTGGTCGGATGAGTGTAAGGAGAGATTTCAGAAGCTCAAGACTGCTTTGACCACAGCTCCAGTGTTAGTTCTGCCATCAGCTTTAGGTTCTTACACCGTGTATTGTGATGCCTCGAGGATAGGCATTGGTTGTGTTTTGATGCAGGATGGTAGGGTGATTGCCTATGCCTCGCGCCAGTTGAAGACCCATGAGAAGAACTATCCTATCCATCATCTTGAGTTAGCAGCCATTGGTCACGCCTTAAAGATTTGGCGTCATTATTTGTATGGGGTTCATTGTGAGACCTATACTGATCATCGGAGTCTGCAGTATCTGTTAAAGCAGAAAGATCTTAATTTGCGTCAGCGGAGATGTTTGGAGCTTCTTAAGGACTATGATCTCACTATCCTGTACCATCCGGGAAAGGCCAATATGGTGACCGATGCTTTGAGTCGCCGGGCAGAGAGTTTGGTGAGTTTAGCATATCTCCCAGCAGCAGAGAGACCTTTGGCATTGGATGTTCAGGCCTTAGCAGGCCAGCTTGTCAGATTGGATATTTCGGAGCCTAGTCGGGTATTGGCTTGTGTGGTATCCAGGTCTTCTCTTTATGACCGTATAAGGGAGCGTCAGTATGATAACCCCCACTTGCTCGTTCTTCAGGACAGGGTTCGGAGAGGTGATGCTAGGGATGTGACTATTGGTGATGACAGCGTACTGAGAATGCAGGGTCGATTATGTGTGCCTAATATAGATGGGCTTCGAGAGTTGATTCTTGAGGAGGCCCACAGCTCGCGGTATTCCATCCATCCGGGTGCCGCGAAGATGTACCAGGATTTGAGGCAGCACTATTGGTGGAGGTGGACAAAGAAGGATATAGTTGGGTTTGTGGCTCGGTGTCTAAACTGTTAGTAGGTTAAGTATGAGCATCAGAGACCGGGTGGCTTGCTTTAGAGATTAGAGATCCCAGAGTGGAAGTGGGAGCGGATCACTATGGACTTTGTAGTTAGGCTCCCACAGACTTCGAGGAAGTTCGACGCTATTTAGGTTATTGTGGATCGGCTGACCAAGTCCGCTCACTTCATTCCAGTTGGTACTACTTACTCTTCAGAGAGGTTAGCTGAGATTAAAATCCGAGAGATCGTTCGCCTGCATGGTGTCCCAGTTTCCATCATTTCAGATAGGGGAACTCAGTTCACATCGCAGATTTGGAGGGTCGTGCAGTGAGTGTTGGGTACTCAGGTTGAGTTGAGCATAACTTTTCACCCTCAGACGAACGGGCAGTCCAAGCGCACTATTCAGATATTGGAGGACATGTTGCGTGCTTGTGTCATTGACTTTGGGGGTTCATGGGACCAGTTTCTGCCACTTGCGGAGTTTGCATATGACAACAGTTATCAGTCAAGTATTCAGATGGCTCCGTACGAGGCTTGGTATGGAAGGAGGTGTAGATCTCCGGTTGGATGGTTTGAGCCGGTTGAGGCTAGGCTCTTAGGTACAAACTTGGTCTAGGACGCATTAGATAAAGTGAAATTAATTTAGGAGCAGCTTCGCACGGCACAATCTAGGCAGAATAGCTACGCGGATAGAAAGGTCCGTGATGTGTCTTTTATGGTTGGGGAGAAAGTTTTGCTGAAGGTATCACCCATAAAGGGTGTTATGAGGTTTGGGAAGAGGGGCAAGTTGAGCCCCTAGTTTATTGGGCCTTTTGAGGTGCTTCAGAGCATAGGAGAGGTGGCTTATAAGCTTGCCTTGCCACCCAGCTTGTCGAGTGTGCATCCAGTGTTTTATGTTTCCATGCTCAGGAAGTATATTGGAGATCTGTCCTATGTTTTGGATTTCAGCACGGTTCAGTTGGAGGGTGATATGACTTATGATGTGGAGCCGGTGGCTATTTTGGATCGGCAAGTTCGAAAGTTGAGGTCAAAGGATATAGCTTCAGTGAAGGTGCAGTGGAGAGGTCAGCCTGTGGAGGAGGCCACCTGGGAGACCGAGCGGGAGATGCGGAGCAGATATCCACGCCTATTTGAGACTCCAGGTATGTTTCTAGACTCGTTCGAGGACGAACGGATGTTTAAGAGGGGGAGGATGTAACGACCCGGCCGGTCGTTTCGAGAGTTATGGCCCCGTTTTCCCTATTTCTACTTCTTTTTTGTGTTATTCAGCTATATTATGTTATATCAGGTTAGTTGGTTCAGGTTCGGAAGGAACTTAGAGTGAAATGAGACACTTAGTCTCATAATTAAAAATTTTAAGTTAGAAAAGTGGACCGGATATGGACCTATGTGTAAACGACTTCGGATTTAAATTTTGATGATTCCAAAAGCTCCGTATGGTGATTTTGGCCTTAGGAGCATGTCCAAAATATTATTTGAAAGTCCGTAGAGGAATTAGGCTTGAAATGCCGAAAGTTTAGTTTTTGAGAAGTTTGACCGGGGGTTAACTTTTTGATATCGGGGTCGGAATCCGATTCTGAAAATTGAAATATCTCTGTTATGTCATTTATGACTTGTGTGCAAAATTTGAGGTCAATCAGACGTGATTTGATAGGTTCCGGAGTCGTTTGTAGAAATTAGAAATTTCAAAGTTTATTAGGCTTGAATTGGGGTGTAATTCATGGTTTTAGCATTGTTTGAGGTGATTTAAGGGTTCGACTAAGTCCGTATGATGTTTTAGGACTTGTTGGTATATTTGGTTGAGGTCCCGAAGGGCTCGGGTGAGTTCTGGATAGTTAACGGATCAAAAATTTGAACTTGAACAGTTGCTGGAATTTTTTGATATCTCCTGATGTTTTCCTTCTACGCGATCGCATGAATGCGTCTACGATCGTTAGGGTTATTTGGTCAGTGAGGGTTTTTGTTCTACGCGATCGCAGAATATCTGCGATCGCGTAGGGTTAATGTGAGACAGTGGCATTTTGTGCTTCGCGATTGCATGAAGCGGGATGCGATCGCTTAGCTCTGGAATTTTGTGACCCGGGAACGCGTGACGAAGGTCGCGTTCGCGTAGAGTAAGTGGAGCGGAGTAGAAGTCACACGCTTTGTACTTCGCGATAGTGTGGACTAGTCCTCGATTGCGTAGGTCTGTGATGTTGTGCATCGCGATCGCGTGGAAAAGTCCGCGATCGTGTAGAGTAAAATCTGGGCGATGGAAAGTGTTCATCGCGATCGCGTGGGAATGTTCGCGATCGCATAGAGCAAATGTCTGGGCAGAGAATTTAAGTTCTGAAAATGGTCAGTTTTTGGTGATTTGGAGCTCGGAATTGAGGCGATTTTGGGTTATTTTCAGAGGAAACAACGGAGTAAGTGTTCTTAACTCAATATTGGTTAAATTACCCGAATCCATGGTTATTTTTATCATTTAATTGGTGAATTGAGTTGGGAAAATTTGAAAACCCTCTTGGTTTAAATTGAAGATTTGAGGGTCGAGTTGGGGCGGATTTTGGTAAAATTGGTATGGTTAGACTCGTGGTTGAATGGGCTTCTGGATTTTGTAACTTTTGTCGAGTTCCAAGGTGTGGGCCCCACGGGCGATATTTGAGCTAATTTTTGAAATTTTATGGAAAATTATTATTTTCTTATGGGATTAATTCCAATGAATTTTATTGACTGAAACGAATTATTTATGACCAGATTCGAGGCATTTGGAGACCAATTCATGATGAAAGGACATTGCAGAATAAGAATTTCACTCCTTGAGGTAAGTAACGATTGTAAATCTAGTCCCGAGGATATGAAACCCCGAATTTCGTATCATTCTACTATTATGAAGTGACGCACATGCTAGGTGACGGGCGTGCACTGTTGGGGATTGTGACTTGGTCCATCCAGTAGCAACTGTAAAGTTGCATACTTTGTTGAAACTATATGATACTTATATATTTAGAAAGAATTTCTGTAAATTGGGTTGAATGCCATGTTAGGGCCTTGCGCCAATGCTGTTTGGACCCTTAGGGGCCTTTTTCTTACTATCCTCTCATTGTTTTCGATTAAAAACCTATACTCGGTCATGTTTACACTTGTTTACCACGTAACTCAGTTTTATGACTCTATTTTGATGCATATAATTGTTTTGGGCAGAATATCATGTTTTACTGAAATGCCTGAGTGGCTTGAGAGGTTTATGACTGAGTGCGGCCGAGGGCCTGATTGGGAGGATGAGTGTGGATCGGGGCTGCCTGCCTGCAACATACATTATTATTATAGCACGTGAGTTGTCCGTGCAACACGTGAGTTGTCCGTGCAGATTATAGCGCTTGGGCTGAAGGAGCCCCTCCGGAGTCTATACACACCTCCAGTGAGCGCAGGTACCTACTAAGTGCGAGTGCCGAGTGCTGATTGACTGGGAGGCATGAGTGATTGTGAGGTATGCCCGAGTGGAAAGAGTGATTGTGAGGTATGCCCGAGTGGAAAGAGTGACTGTGAGGTTTGTCCGAGGGGCTGTTTATGATTTCATCATATTTGCTCACCTTTGCATTGAGCCTTTGTTTGAAAAACTATTAGAAAAATATATTTAAATGATTTTTACTGGAACCGGGTTTAAACGAGATAATTTGATTCAAACGCTGATTTTTAAAGCATGTTGTACTTTACTGAGATTTCATGATATGAATGTTATATGCTTTGTTGCTCGTCACTACTGCTCAGTCTTTATTTATTGTTGTTACTTACTGAGTTGGCGTACTCACGTTACTCTCTGCACCTTGTGTGCCGATTCAGGTGTAGCTGGACACGGTAGTGATTATTGATTGTTCTGGTTGCAGATTTTCTTAGAGATAGCAAGGTAGCTGTTTGGCGATCGCAGCCCTTGCTCTTCTCCCTCTTATCTTCCTCTAGTTGTATTTAGTAATTTTTCATGTTTAGTTAGCCTTAATATTGTTAGATAGTTTGTAGTAGATGCTCATGACTAGTGACACCCCGATGTCGGGCTTTTCTTTTTCGCACTTATGTTTTTCTTTGATTTGAACTCCTTAAATGAAGGTTTTATGTTAAATAGTATTGAAATTATCTTTGAAATGAAAATATCAGGTTGTTTTGGAAATGAGTCGGCTTGCCTAGTTCCACGATAGGCGTCATCATGACAGGGGTTAGTTTGGGTCATGACATATGACCTATCAGATTAGTTAGTTCCATTTTCGAAGAGATTTCGGAATGAATTGAGACGCTTAGTCTCATAATGGAAAACTTAAGTTGGAAAAGTCGACCGAAAATTGACTTATATGTAAATGACCTCGGATTTGAATTATGATGATTACAATAGCTCCATATGGTGATTTTGGACTTAGGAGCGTGTCTGGAAAATTATTTGGAGGTCCGTAGTGGAATTAGGCTTGAAATGGCAAAAGTTAAAGTTTTGGGAAGTTTGACCGGGGGTTGAATTTTTGCTATCGGGGTCGGAATCCGATTCTGGAAATTGGAATAGGTCCGTAATTTGAAATGTGACTCATAATTTGAAGTCTTTACGGATTGATTTGATGTGTTTCGGCACAAGATATAGAAGTTGAAATTTCAAAGTTCATTAGGCTTGAATTGGGGTATGATTTGTGGTTTTAGCGTTGTTTGAGGTGACGTACATGCTAGGTGACGGGCGTATGGGCGTGCACCATGTGAATTGAGACTCTGTTGTTCCCATGGTACTGTATATTGGTCCTACTTTGTTGATATCCGTGTTTTCACCATGTGATAAACTAGTTAAGCTGTCAATCATGCTAGATATCATATTTAGGCATTATGCGATACTGTTTGGACCCATAGTGGTCGTTTCTTACTGTCATCTCACTGATTTCATTGATATTTAATACTCAGTCATATCCATGCATTCATACCATATCTCAGTCTCAGATATTATTTATTGAAACATCATATCATTGTTGTCGGGCTAGTTTCATGACATTGTGAGCCCGTGAATGAGACTGGAGAGATTGATGACTGAGTGAGGCCGAGGGCCCGAGTGAGAGTGAAATTTTGGGATCGGGCTACATGCCGCAACTTATTATATTGATTATATTTTATATGGATCGGGTTGCATGCTACAACGAGCCTTCGGGCTATATATATATATATATATATATATATATATATATCCAGTTGCACGCCGCAACAATATTGGATCGGGTTGCAAGCCGCAACAAAATTGGATCAGGTTGCAAGCCGCAACAATATTGGATCGGGCTGCACGTCGTAACAATATAGCGCTTGGACTGAAGCAGCCCCTCCGGAGTCTGTACACACCCTAGTGAGCATAGATGATTATATATTCGGGATGGACTTCCCAGGGCATGGACTTGCCTTACTTATTTATATTGTGATGAATTTCCCTAGACATGGATCTCGTCCGTTTCATTTACATTTAGGGATAAATTACCCCAGAGATGGATTGGCCTTATACGGTACTGAATGACTGACTGTCAGTTGATGTGTATGTACATATGGGATGGAATATCCCTGGGGCTGGATTGGCCATAAACAGTACCGAGTGACCGAATAATTGTGACCAGTATTTACTTGAGGTCTTTCTACTGAGATGCCGTATTCCTCATATCATGTAGTATTGATCTATTTCATTTGTACCGAGTTTAACTGTTGAACTTGAAAGCATGCCTACATTGTTGTACCATTATTTATATTGGACTGTACCTACGGAGCTCGTCACTACTTTCAGCCCAGAGGTTAGTCTTATTACTTATTAAGTTAGTTGTACTCATACTACACTCTGCACTTCATGTGCATATCCAGGTGCTCCCGGATACGGCGGCTGCAAAATTTCAAAGTTAATTCTGTTGGGAACTATCAAGGTAGCTACTTGACATCCGCAGACTCGATTCCTTTCCTGTTTAATTATTGTACTGTTCTATATTTTCAGATAGTGATTTTTATCCGTCAGACTTTGTATTCATATTAGATGCTCATGTACTCAGTGACACCGAGTTTTGGGAGTGTTATATTTGAAATTGTGAGTTTCTTCCGCTGAAATTAATTATTTTGTTCTCAAACTTATAAGATATGGTGGTTTATTTATATTGTTGGCTTGCGTAGTATTGAGATAGGCGCCATCACGACTGGTGAGATTTTGGGTCGTGACCACTCATGTCGTGGGACTTGTTAGTATACTTGGTTGGGGTCCAATAGGGCTCGGATGAGTTTTGGAAGGAATTTTGGAAGAGTTTGGTGTTTTAAGCATAAACATGTAATGATCCAAAGGTCCATTTTTAGTTCTAGAGATCGAAATTCAATTTTGAGACTTTCGAAAGTTTTCTAATGAATTATAAGAATGATCTGGAATGTTTGGTCTAATTTCATCAAGTCGCGATTGGGTTTTTAGCGCGAAACATTAGTTAATTATTTAACGAGCGAAATTGGTATCACATTAAGTAAATGAACTCCGAATTGAGTTTCGATTAAACGAGTAGGTTCGTATTATTATTTCTGACTCATAGGAACAAGAATCGTCAAATTCCGAGTTCGTATGATGGAGTTAGAGTCTTTTTAGTGAAACATAAAATATTGATGTAAACAATTCTGGTGCGCACCTTTAGCGATCAAATTCGGCACTTATAGTGACAAGAATTGGACTTTTAGCGACCAGGATAATGTTATTATTGGGTAGAAACTTAAGGACCAAAAATGGTCATTTTCTTTATTTCGTTTTGGATTTTTGGAGCAAAGTTCTTGGGCGATTTTGAGGATTTCTTCAAGACTTCAACTTGGGTAAGTGTCCTATATCCAAAAGTGATTATATTTCATAAATCAATGGTTATATTTATCATTTAAATTGGATTTAAATGAAAGAAATTGGGATTTTTGAAAAATATTTTAAAAACGGAAAATTTAGATTTATATGGTTGAACTCGTATCGGAATGGGTGTTCGGATTTAGTGAAAATTTTGTCGGGTTTCGAGATGTGGGCTCCGTGTTGACTTTTGGTTGACTTTTTAAATGTGAAATTCTAAGTCGACGTTTTAACATCCGAAATTATTTTTGATGAATTTTAATGAAGTTATACAATTAATTTGGATATATTTGAGCTGTCCGGAGGTCAATTCAAGAAAGAAGGCGATTTTGGAATATCGGCCTAACTTCAAAAAGGTAAGTATTTTACCTAACCTTGAGTGGGGGAATTAGCCCTTAGACATTGAGTCTTATGTGGATATTGTGTGATTTGAAGCCGTGTACGCGGGGTGGCGAGTACATACTCGGGCTTATATGTGCAAAATTTATTGGTTTAAAGCCTTAGGCATTTTTATTTATTAAATTAAATAATTGTTGGCATTTAGTAAATCCTTGAATTGTCATTCCTCATTTCTTGTTTGTCGAGTCTGTATTTTATATGATAATTTAGTGTGAATGTCACTTGGATTTTTATGTGAATTCTATGTGTTTGTTGATTTGATATTTTTTTGGAATTAAAATTCATTATGGATTCCTTATCTGTAAATAATTATTAAATAAGTTTAAATTGAGGCGTTAATATATTTATAAAAAAAAATTAGATTTAAGAAAGCGTTGTTCCTTGATGAATTAATTTCCAGCTCATGTTGTTAAAATTGGTATTGAGTTATAAAGGACGTAAATCATATTGAGGCAAAGTGTTAAATTGTGAAATATTATTTCATTGAGTTGTTCACCCACTGATAATTTTGTTAAGATTTTGGACACATTATGGTCGAGCCATGGGCTCCTTATTGAGGAAATTAATGTATTGCTGATTTTTGTGGCAAGTTGTAATATTTGAGCACTAGATGTGCAATTTGTGATATTGGCACGTGATATTGTTGAGAGGTTTGTTTGAGTGTTTTCATGAGGTTTTTGCCGTGCTATTGTAATTATTGATATATGCACATGTGTCGTGCCAAGGCGAGCTATATATGTGAGTTTGCGCATGTAACGAGACAAGGTAGGAATATTATTATGCGTGTGCGGCGAGACATGGCGCGCATTTAATTTATTATTGTGCACGTGGCGAGACAAGGTGGGCTATGTCGGGGATTGATTTGTGATGACTTGTGATGGCCTAGGGGCATTGTTGTTGAAATTTATTTATGATTTGGGACTACGAAGTGGTACCTCGGGAGTGCCTTTTTGTTGATATTTCTCTATGGCTGCACTTGCCTTTGGTTATTTTATTTTTTCGTAATATATAAATTTATGTGTTCTCTGTGATGTATTATTTGACTTAATATTAAGTGTTTTGTATTTCTTGTAGTATTATGTTGGCTTTGGCTTTTTCATACGAGACTCTGAGGATTTGTATTTGTGATGACCCGAAAGGTTATCTTTAAATCTAATATTTATTTCTATGTTCTGAGACCTCGAATAGCACCTTTTAGCATTCCTCGACTTGCGTTCACAGTCCATAAATTTATTTTGGAAAGTTTTTATGTGAAAAGTTGATTAAAATGTAAAATAGAGCTTCAAAACTCATTTGAGTTGACTCCGGTCAACGTTTTGAGCAAACGGAACCGGATCCGTAGTTTCGGTAGGTTCGTATCAAAATTTGGGACTTGGGCGTATGCCCAGAATTTAATTTGGAGGTCCCTAACTTGAGTTATCGCCATTTATTGAAAACTAGAAATCTAAAGGCTAAAGATTTCCAAACTTTGACCGTGAGTATGACTTTATCGATATCGGACTCGGATTGAGATTTCGAGAGTTGGAATAGCTCCGTTATGTCATATATGACTTGTGCGCCAAATTTAAAATTATTCCGGATTCATTTAGTACGTTTCGACGCGGGTTTTATAAAGTGAAAGTGTGAAACTCATAAGTCCGAATTAAGGTGTGAATTATAATTTTGACGTTATTTGACGTGATTTGAGACCCCGAATGGCTCGGGTGAGTTTCGGACGTGTTTTAGACGATTTTGGTAAAGATTTGCAGGTCTGGTTCTGGTGTTTCGCACCTGCAACTTTTGGAGCGCAAGTGCGGCCCCGCCTCTGCGGAGAGCCTCGTCGCTTCTGTAATTTGAAGCCTGGGCAGCCTACTCGCTTCTGTGAGAAAATGGTCACAGATGCGACAATCGCCTTTGCGGTTTGGCGACCGCAAATGCGGAAGGTACCGCTTATGCGTCTCCTTCATGCACTTCTACACAGCCGCAAATGCGGCTCAATTTTCGCAGATGCAAACACTCACTTGGCAAGCCCATTTCATATATGCGATATTTTTCTCACAAATGCGAGCCGGCAAATGCGGAAATTTGTCCGTAGATGCGAAAATGCTGGACAGAATACATAAAAAAATCGGGTGTTAGCCACTTTTACTCATTTTTGAGTTTTGAGTCTCGGATTTGGGCGATTCCAAAGGAGATTTTCACGAATTCGACTTGGGTAAGTGTTCTATAGCCGAAAGTGATTATAGTTCATAAATCTATGTTTAGATTCATCGTTTATTTCGTATTTAGATGGAAGAAATTGAATTTTTTGTAAAACTTTCCAAAAATAAAAATTTAGGATTTGAAAGGCAATCCGATGTTGGAATTCGATAATTTAAGTATGGTTGAACTCGTATCGGAACAGGTGTCCGGATTTCGTGATGTTTCATCGTGCTCCGAAAAGTGGGCCCCATGTTGACTTTTGGTTGACTTTTCCGAAAATGACTTAAATTAAATCTCTTTCGAATTGTGAATAATTTCTAAAGCTCCAATTGAATTTTTGGCCAATAATTTAATAGGTCTGATTGGTTTGGAGACTAATTCGAAAGGAAAAGTTGTGGCCGAGTGATCACTTGAAATTGCGAAACGAGGTAAGTGTCGTGGTTAACCTTGACTTGAGGGAATAGAACCCTTGAATTATTTGTTACGTGAATTTTATGTGTAATGACGTATAGGCGAGGTGACGAGTGTCTATACGTCGTCAAATCGATTGTTTGCATATTTATCTAAAAATCATAAATTATTTTAAATCATGAATTAATTATTATATTAATTATTTCTCTCATATTCCTTGTCCAATATTATGTCTTGAATTCATGTTATAATTGCAACATGCTTATTTGAATTATGTGTCTTAATTGCTACTTGACATTTAGCACATTAAATATTAAATTGCCTATTTACTTCCTAATTTTCATAATTAATTGTTACTTGTCATTACTTGTTTCCCAAATAAATCCTAATCATTGTATGCCTTGTTGCCTAATAATTTCTTATTTAATGTGATATTTATTGGAAAAGTTTTACAATTAAGAATTGTTAAATTATATTGTTGGAGCGGGTTGCACGCCACAACAGATTTATTTTAAAGTTTATATTGTTGGAGCGGGTTGCACGCCGCAATGGAATAATTAAAAGTTTATATTGTTGGAGCGGGTTGCACGCGCAATGGAATTTAATTGAAATATTATATTGTTGGATCGGGTTGCACTCCGCAACAGATTTTATTCTAAGTTTATATTGTTGGAGCGGGTTGCATGCCGCAACGAAAATTAATTGAAGGTTTATGATTGCTGAATTGACTTAAATTATTGATATGATTTACCGGTCTTACTTCTTTTCATGTTATTATTATTATTATTGCATACAGATTAATGTAAGCAACCCGCCTTAGCCTAGTCACTACTTCGTCGAGGTTAGGCTCGGCACTTATAGAGTACATTGGGTCGGTTGTACTCATACTACACTCTACACTTCTTGTGCAGATACCCGAGTTGGTCCCAGCGGCGTACTGTAGATTCGCTCGGATTCGGCTATCAGAGGAAACTTGAGGTATAGTTGCACGACGTTCGCAGCTTTGAAGTCCCTTTCCACCTTATCTTGGATGTGTGCTTTCTTTAAGACAACTTTATTTTTATCCAGACCCTTGTTTGTATTATTCTAGAAGCTCGTGCACTTGTGACTCCAGTTCTGGGATGGTATTTAGACATCATATTATTTTTGGTTTGCACATTTAAATTCAGTTATTAATTCGGTTGTTGGTTTCTTTATTTTTAATTAAAATGAATTGTTAAAACTGATTTAAATTATTCTAACATTGGCTTGCCTAGCAAGTAAAATATTAGGCGCCATCACGGTTCTGAAGGTGGAATTTCAGGCCGTGACAGTATTTCTAGTTTGTACTTGTTCTTAATGATTGAGTTGTTTTAAATAAAATAAATTACTATTATGTTTTAATTTAATAAGTTTTATATCCAAATCAGTAGCTTATCTGATGCTTTATTTTAATTGAAATATCATTTTCTTTGAAATTCCATTTTCTTCACTCAAACTATTTCAAAAATAAACTCATTTCTTTGTTGAATTCTTACTTGGTTTAAAAAATTGTAACCTTACTTTATTGAAAATAAATTGATCATGTATTGATATATTTGGCACGAGAGTTGTCTGTGTAGCTGTGATAAAGATATGGGCGTTAGGTACAGTGAGAATATGAAAGGGGGCTGAGACCCGTATTTTATGATTTATATATAAGGATTATTTATTTGAAGAAATATATTCGGAGGGTATTTATTCTAAAGAATTATATGCGAAAGATTTATATTTGAAGGACTTGTTTAATTGGTTGTACTTGTGTTTCTTATTCGTCTGAGTAATAATTATGGTGTTATTGCTGCCTTACTGTTTATATTACTAGTTGGTTATTGTTGCTATCACTGCTATTTATTCCCTATTATTTTTGTATGCTATATTGCATAAGTTATTTGACTAGTGAGTGTCTTGACTGTACCTTGTCACTACTCCACCGAGGTTAGTCTCGATACTTACTGGGTACCGACTGTGGTGTACTCATACTACACTTTTGAATATTTTTGTGCAGAGCGAGGTAAACTGGAGTCAGTTGATCGCTAGCTAGATGTACGGATCTTGCTGTAGAGACTCAAGGTAAACCTGTTGCTGCGTTCGCAGGCTTCAGAGTCACCTTCTGATATTGTTCTCGCACTGTTTTATTTCTACTTCAAAATAGTTGTATTTATAGGCTTTCTACTAACTCAGAAGAGCTTATGACTTGTACTACCGGTTTTGGGATTGTACGTATTAGATAGAGATTTCTACTTCGCATTTGTCAGTCTTTAATTAATATTGTTATTATTTCAGTAAATGTTAGGCTTACCTAGTCCCTAAGACTAGGTGCCATTACGACATCCTACGGAGGGAGATTTGGGTCGTGACAATGATGAATGTCTCGTTGATAAGTTCTGGATTACCCTAGAACTTGTAGGGGAAAGTTATTTTTACAGCTAACCGAATACTCAATCGAGTTTCCCTTAGCAAGACGCAATCCATTCCATATGAAAATTGAATAGAAGGAAGCCCAACTTAAATATTTTAAAGTGTGGGGGTGCTTAGCTAAAGTGCAAGTTCCTAACCCGAAACGGGTAAAGATCGGACCGGAAATTATTGATTGTGTTTTCATAGGATATGCAACAAATAGTAAGGTATATCATTTTCTGGTTCATAAATAAAACAAATACCGACATTCATATTAATACGATAATCAAATCAGATAATGCTGAATTCTTTGAGAATATTTATCTGTATAAAAAGGAATGTGAGTCATCTAGTGGAATATCTAAGCGATCTCGGGAAAAAGCAAAGGAAAGTACACCTAATGAGGTTAATCCAAGATGTAGTAATCGTAAAAGGATAACTACTTCTATTGGATCGGATTTTCTGACATTCTTATGAGAAAATGAGCTTCAAACTTTGAAAGAAGTTATGTCTTACTCGAAAAGAAGCAGTCAATAATGAGATAGAATCCATATTAAATAATCATACTTGGGAGTTAGTTGATATTACTCTAGGGGACGAACCATTGGGTTCCAAATGCATTTTCAAGAGGAAAATAAAAGATGATGACATTATTGTCACGACCCAATTTAGGATCATAACCGGCGCTTAGGAGCAAGTGCCCCTAAGTAAGCCTCATCGGTATTTTATAGAAAATCGGACAGAGTTTTCCTTGTTTTAGGACTATCCAAAACTTTTCTTGTCTAATAAACAAATAACAACCAACCAACATTCACATAAATTAGTCACAATCTTCACTAACTAGCCAAAAGTGAGTTTTCACAAACATTACCAACCTTACTAACATAATAATACTAAATACATCTCAAAAATACGAAAAGATAGTGCAATATTGTAACTAGTCCAATATAACGGATAAATACTCATGACACTAATAAAATGACTGTGGAGCGACTCTAAGATTTCAAAAGAAAAGACGATAACAATATAAACTCTTCGCCCACGCAAACAAGTGTGGGGCTCACCAGGAACTATTAACTCGTATTCTCTAATTAACGAAATCCTCACTTGTGTCAACTGCTGTTTTTGTAAAAAACAAATAGCGGGGAGTGAGTCGCTAGCTCAGTGAGTAATAACACTTAACCACATCAATTTTTAATTGGGGACAAGTCAGAAAACATGCTAGTATATTAAAGAGAAAATATTATAAGAATGCCCTTTCAGAAACAATAACCAGTAATTAGTCTCATCATGTGTTTCATGTAATATAAATCAATTGACAATTCGATAATAAGCTCGGTAAACACTGTATAATATCAATATTCATGTTTGGGAGGTTTTCAAGAAAGGATCATATAATTTGTATCACTGTATGGACCCTTCTAAAAGGAGTCAAATTTAACTGTAAGTCCCTACTCGAGGAAAAATTATAATTGTATGCTAGTTCTACATTTCTATTAGCGAGGACTATAACTGTACTCGGTAATCTGTAAATACAAGGTGCACCGGGTCTAACGAACCCGCCGTTAGCTACGGGATCCTTCAAAGTCTCCTCTCATTCATACTTTTCTTTGTAAAATCTTCACATGGAAGCATTTTCAAAATAGTACAGGGCATTTCAATTCTTATCAAATTATGTAATTCAATTTCGGTAACGGTAATCATATCTCTAGTAACAGTAAAACATGTCTAGTAATAGTGAGAACATTTTAAATAACTGTTACATCTCAAGTAACGGTAAAACATATCTAGTAACGATGAAAATATCAAGTAAAGGACTTGTCCCACATGCAAATTGCAAAGCATCGATAACACATTTATTTTCAAAATCATATATAAACCATGAAGATTATGAAAATACAATTTGTGGTAAGATTACTACTCACAGTACTCGTGCCGAAATATTGAATTTGTCGCTACGAGCACTTCATTCGACTTCTTCAACTACCTATATCATTACAAAACCAATTCATGTATCAACACCACAAGTACTGGCATAGTCAGTTAAATTCGGTCAAATTTAATCAATTCTCATGAGCCAATTCCTTGGAGTCTGATGGTGGACAGTGAATTACTGAAACCAAGAATTCCCAAAGTTGGCCTCAAACGTGAAAAATACTATCAGATCCTATGCATCTATTTCTTCTCTTAGTTAACAATTTTTCTTTCCTCTTTCACGTTCTACTGCTTAGTGCCAAGCACTTCTCTCTCCAAAATTTCTTTTTGACTCATTATGTTTGCCGAACACTTGCCTCTCCTAGGTTATTTCTCATGGGCTGATTTGGCCCTCTTTTCAGTTATTATATTATTTTTTTCTAAATGACCAATATGTCCCCATTTAAGTTATAAGGTATTATATTCCCTCTACCTTATAAAATTCGATCCCCGAATTTAGCTTAGGTACATACCTGTATTTTGAAATAAATGAGGATACTTGACTCCCATATCATCTTCTACTTCTCATGTAGCTTCTTTAACTGTATGATTTATACATAAGACTTTCACAAACTCAATTTCTTTTGATCATAGCTTTCTTACTTGTCTATCAACAATAGCCATTGGCTCCTCCTCGTAAGATAACTTCGCATCAAGCAGTATAGTTGATGCTTCAAGCACTTGAGATAAGTCTGATATATATTCTATGAGCATGGAGACATGAAACACTTGATAAATAAGAGACAACTCTGGAGGAAGTGTCAAGCAGTATGCCATAGCTCCCACTGGTCAAGTATCTCATATTGTCCTACATATATAGGGCTCAACTTACCTCCTTTAAATCAAATTACGCATTTTATAGGAAAAACTCATAGGGACACTCCATCCCTAATTGTGAAAACTATGTCCCTTGACTTTTGTCTAATTTGAGTTGTGAATAATCTAATCACTAGACCTTGTCAATACCTTCTTGTACTAAGTCAGGTCTTAATAAGTTAGCCTCATCGGCTTCAAACCATCCGATAGGAGAATGACATCGTATATTATACAAGGCTCCATATTGTGCCACCTATATACCATACTAAAAGCTATCATTGTAGGCAAATTGTTATAGATATATTACTAAGCGTACAAACTACCTTCAAGCTCAAAATGCAAGCTCTCAAAATATCCTTCAAGATCTGTATAGTACGTTCAAACTACTTGTTTGTCTGCTGAAATACAGTACTAAGATCTACTCGTGTAACCAATACTTCTTGGAAAGATTTTTAAAATCGTGCAGTAAATTGTAAGCTTCTATCAGAAATGGTAGACAATAGACCCATAGACTTTGATAATTTTTCTTTCATGTATATTTGGGCATATTCATTCTTAGCATGAGAAGTTTTGACAAATAAAAGGTGTGCCTACTATATAAGCCAAATTTGTAATTCCCACATATAATTATAACCTCTAATTATGTCAGGTATTTTTGTCACAAACTCACTTTGATTTTATTCCATTTTTACTTTGGAATCTCGAGCTGTTGTAGTAGACCCGTGAGTTACAAATATTGACATGCTAACAAGTCAAACAGTTAGAAATAAGGTTAAGCAAATCTTCCTTCTTTCCTTTCCCACAAATACAATTTTCTTCTAGTCATAGTACACCTTATTAGACCCTGAATGTACGGTGAATCTTCCTTGCTTTTTGTTACGGCCTAATTTCATATTAGGCCGTGATGGCGCCTAACGCCGCCGCTAGGCAAGCCAACTGTGAACTAGTCACGTAATTTCGTGTTTTTAACAAATTCTTTTCCAAGTAATTAAACTTTCTTTAATATAATAAAGAATTTGAGAAATAATTGATCTAAAATAAATAACACGAAAGAAACTATGTGCAACCATAATCATAGAATAAAACCAAAACCGCAAGTCTACTAGTGTGTGCCAAGACCTGGTGTCACAAGTGTATGAGCATCTAGTAGAATATACAAAAGAATACTAGTCTACTGTCCGAAGTGAAATACACAAAAAAAAATACAATCAAAGAAAAGACTCTGGCTACTGCAGAACGGGCTAAGAAGGTAGCTCACCGTGAAGCCTCGAAGGGGTAATCAAGTGCGCGCGCCAGACTGATATCTAGATGCACCTGCCTCAGATCCTGCACATTTAAGTGCATAAGTAAAGCGTTAGTACATAAACAACATGTACCCAGTAAGTATCCGGTCTAACCTCGAAGAAGTAGTGACGAGGGGTCGACTTTGACACTTACTATGGGCTAACAATAATATGTCACAATTTTAATTAAGCATGGATTACAAGAAGAATACTGAAAGCCCAATAATAGGAAACAATAACTAATCCTTTCACCAATATTAAGTCCCAAATTTAGTTTTCCTTCATCTAACAATTTATATCTCAAGCCAAAGAAGCAATATCAATTATAATTGGCTCTAAAGATTTATCATGCGCAAATTATGCCTAGGTCGTACGGCCCGATCCAACATAATATTTAAACTACACACTACCAAGGATCGAACGGAATGAACCATAGATGCATCTATCTGCTACCGAGGCATTCGGCCCACTACACAAATAGAAAATATTTTAAGGAAAACATAAATTCTCAATAACAGTCAAGTGTTCTATTCACAACTTCAAGTAAGAGAAATTTAATTTTTTTATCAGGTTTCAAAAGACTTAAGCAATTAAGTTAAGAAGTAGGGTACAAACATTGTAAGTATAACATGATATGAGTCCTAGACTACCCGGACAATAGCATAATTAGTAGCTACGTACGGACTCTCGTCACCTCGTGCGTACGTAGCCCACACAAATAGAAGCACATTTTAGTTCAATTTACCTATGAGGTTCATTCCCTTTTACAAGGTTAGAAAAGAGACCTCGTTTCAAGGCCTACTTCCAGGTCCAAAAATATTCTCACGCCCTCAATTTGGTGCCAAATCAACCCAAAACTAATCAAATAGTATATAAACTAATCAATACATGCTCAAAAGTTCATATCCCAACTATTAAAGAGGTTACCCAACCCTAAATGTAAGATTCATAAAATTCACCCCCCCGAGCCCACGTGCCCGGATTCCGAAATTCTTTAAAGTTGTTACCCATAACCTCATGAACTCAAATATATAATTTTTACTAGATTCCATAACAAATTTCATGATTAAATCTTATTTTTATCAAAAACCTAGGTTTTCTCGTAAAACCTATGATTTCCACTAATTTACATATTATAGTCTACCCATATTTGGTAGGAATTACTTACCTCAAGGTGTTAGATAAAAATACCCTCTCTAAGAGCTCCAAGAATCGCCCATCAATGGAATAAATGAGCCAAAATGACTAAGTCCCACATTAAATAAAGGATTCTGCCTTTAGCGGTTTCCGCACCTGCGGAGGGAATTTCGCTTATGCGGGACCGCTTTTGCAGTCAAAAGTACGCTTCTGCGGAACCGGCCTAGCCATGCATCCATCGAACCTGCGAATCCAGGGCCGCTCCCGCGGCCGACTCTTTCGCGCCTGCGAACACAACCGCTTATTTGGTCACAGTCATCGCACCTGCACGTTCGCAGGTGCGCCAAACTCCTCGCACCTGTAGATCCTGGGTAGTCTTGGCTTGCTCGCTTTTGCGACCCCTGGCTCGCACCTGTGAGTTTGCACCTGCGGCTGGCCAAGAGCAGGTGCGATTACACTAGCAGCTGGGAATTTCAATTATTGCTCCAAAGTTTCAACTTGGTCGACCCTCGTCCGATCGATACCTGGGGCCCCCGAGGCCCTGCCCGAACATACCGACAAGTTTAAAATCATAAAACGGACCCGCGCGAACACTTGGAACGCCCAAAACCACATTAAAACTAATAATCACACCCCCAAACCAATTGGATCAAAATTATGAACTTTAAGTTCTTCAATTTACTCCCAAAGCGCCGAAACGTACTTACATTGCTCGGATTGACACCAAATTTTGCGTGCAAGTCTTAAATGACATTACGGAACTAATCCCAGTCTTAGAATTCCATTCGGACCTCGATATCACCAAAACATACTCTAAACAAAATTGAAAGAACTTTAAGAACCTTCAAGGAACCAACTTTCAATATTAGGTGCCAAAACGCTCTCGGGTAATCCACAACCCGGTCCGGGAATACACCCAAGTCTGAAATCACCATATAAACCTATTGGAACCGTCAAATCCTGATTCCGAGGTCGTTTACTCAAAATATTGACCGAAGTCAAACGTAGCCTTTTAAAGCCAACTTAAGGAACCAAGTGTTCCGATTTCAACCCGAACCTTTCCAAATCTCGAACTAACCATACTTGCAAGTCATAAAATAGTAAAAGCATATACGAGGAGTCTTATTTAGGGGAACGGGGTTCTAAAAAGCAAAACGTTCGGTCGGGTCGTTACGTTCTCCACCTCTTAAACAAATGTTCATCCTCGAACGGGCCTAGAATCATACCTGGAGTGCTGAATAAGTGTGGGTATCTGCTCCGCAAGTCCTCTTCGGCCTCCCAAGTTGCTTCCCCGACTGGTTGCCCTCTCTACTAGACTTTTACTGCAGAAATCTTCTTGGACCTCAACTGGCGATCCTGCCTATCAACAATGGCAATTGTCTCTTCTTCATAACCCAGACTCTCATCTAACTGAATCGTGTTAAAGTCTAATACATTTGACAAGTCGGCATGATACCTCCGGAGCATAGATACGTGGAAGACCGGATGAACTCCTGATAGACTGGGAGGCAAAGCAAGCTCATAAGCAACCTCTTCAACTCATCTCAACACCTCAAATGGGCCTATAAACCTTGGGCTCAACTTGCCTTGCTTCCCAAATCTCATGATCCCCTTCATGGGCGAGACTTTCAAGAGAACCTTCTCGCCAACCATAAATGATAAGTCACGCGCCTTTTGGTCCGCGTAACTCTTCTGTCTGGACTATGTTGTGCGAAGTCGTTCCTGAATCAACTTTACCATTTTCAAGGCATCCTTCACCAAATCAGTACCATATAACTTAGCCTCACCGGGCTCAAACCACCCGATGGGGGAACGACATCGCCGACCATATAAAGCCTCAAATGGAGCCATCTCGATGTTGAACTAGTAACTGTTGTTTTAAGAAAACTCCGCCAAAGGAAAAACTGATCCCATTATTCCCCAAAGTCAATCACACATGCTCTGAGCATGTCCTCCAAGATCTGAAATGTTCGCTCCGACTGCCCGTCGGTCTGTGGATGAAATGCGGTGCTAAGCTCTACACGGGTCCCCAACTCACTCTATACTGCTCTCTAGAAATGCAAAGTAAACTGAGGAACTCTGTCTGACATGATGAAAACATGCACACCATGTAGCCGAACTATCTCCTGGATATAAATTTAGGCCAATCTCTCTGAAATATATGTAGTCATCACAGGAATGAAATGTGCCGACTTGGTCAATCGGTCTACAATGACCCAAACTGCATCAAACTTCCGCAAGGTCCACGGCAACCCAACTACAAAGTCCATAGTAATGTGCTCCCACTTCCACTCAGGTATAGTCATCTGCTGGAGTAGGCCTTCTGGCCTTTGGTGCTCATACTTAATCCACTGGCAATTTAGGCATCTGGCTACATACTCAACTATGTCTTTCTTCATCTGCCGCCACCAATAATGCTGTCTCAGGTCGCGATACATCTTCGTAGCACCTGGATGAATAGAATATCGAGAGTTGTGTGCCTCCTCTAGAATCCTCTCCCTCAAGCCATCAATATTTAGAACACATAGACGACCCTGGAGTTGTAGAACACCGTCCTTTCCGATAGAAACCTCCTTGGCACTACCCTGCAGTACCGTCTCTCTGAGAACCATCAAGTGCGAATCATCAAACTGTCGAGCCTTGATCTACTCTAATAGTGAAGACTGGGCAACGACACATGTAAGAACTCGGCTGGGCTCTGAAATATCCAACCTCACAAGTCTGTTAGCCAAAGACTGAATGTCCAAAGCTAGTGGTCTCTCCTCCGCTGAAATTAATGCCAAGCTACCCATACTCTCTGCCTTCCCTCTCAAGGCATCCGCGACCACATTCGCCTTGCCCGGATGATAAAGAATGGTGATGTCATAGTCCTTCAGTAACTCAAGCCACCTACGATGCCTCAAATTGAGATCCCTTTGCTTGAACAAATGTTGCAAGCTATGATAATCAGTGTAAATCTCACAAGATACCCTATAAAGATAATGCCTCCAGATCTTAAGAGCATGAACGATCGCGGCCAACTCCAAATCGTGCACTGGATAATTCTGCTCATGGGGCTTCAGCTGATGCAAAGCACATGCAATAACTCGCCCTTCCTGCATCAATACATAACCCAAGCCAACGTGTGAAGTGTTGCAATACACAGTATACATCCCTAAACCGAAAGGCAACACTAGGACTGGTGCTATAGTCAAAGCTGTCTTGAGCTTCTGGAAGCTCGTCTCACAATCATCGGACTAAGAAAACTGAGCACCCTCCTGGGTCAATCTAGTCAAAGGTGCTGCAATAGATGAGAAGCCTTCCACGAACTGGCGATGATAACCTGCTAACCCCAAGAAGCTCCTGATCTCAATCGCCGAAGTAGGACGAGGCCAACTCTGAACTGCCTCAATATTCTTGGAATCCACCTTAATACCCTCTCCTGCTACAAGATGCCCCAAGAATGCTACAGAATCTAGCCAAAATTCACACTTGGAGAACTTAGCATATAGCTTTTGTTCCCGCAAGGTCTGAAGCACCACTCTCAAGTGCTACTCGTGCTCCTCCATGCTACGTGAGTAAATCAAAATGTCATCAATGAAGACAATGACAAACAAATCAATATAAGGCCTGAACAACCTGTTCATCAAGTCCATAAACGTCGTTGGGGAGTTAGTCAAGCCGAAGGACATCACCAGAAAACTCATAATGGACATATCTAGTATGGAAAGCAGTCTTCGGAACATCTGAGTCCTGAATCTTCAACTGATGGTACCCTAACCTCAAGTCGATCTTAGAGAACACCCTAGCACCCTACAACTGGTCAAACAAATCATCAATACACGGCAAAGAGAACTTGTTCTTGATGGTAACTTTATTCAATTGGCGGTGATCCATGCACATCCGCATAGTCCCATCTTTCTTCTTCACAAATAGCACTAGGGCACCCCAAGGTGATACACTTGGCCTGACAAACCCCTTTGCTAGAAACTCCTCAAGATGCTCCTTCGGAGACATACGGTATGGTGGGATAGATATAGGCTGGGTACCTGGAGCCAAGTCAATACAGAAGTCGATATCAAGATCTGGTGGCATGCCTGGAAGATCAGAAGAAAACACATCGGAGAACTCCCGGACTACTGGTACTGAATCAATCGTCGGAGACTCTGCACTAGTATCCCAAACATAGGCTAGATAAGCCAAACAACCCTTCTCAACCATGTGTTGAGCCTTCATAAAAGAGATAACCTGACTAGATGTACTAACAGACGAACCCTTCCACTCCAATATAGGCAACTCTGGCATCGCTAAGGTAACGGTCTTGGCATGGCAATCAAGGATAGCGTGATATGGGGATAGACAGTCCATGCACAGGATGACCTCAAAGTTTGTCATATCAAGCAACAAAAGATCCGCTCTAATCTCACATCCACAGAATGTGACCACACAGGACCAATAGATCTGATCCACAATAACAGAATCGCCTACAAGAGTGGACACATAAACAGGAGTGCCCAAGGACTCGCGAGGAATATCCAGGAAATGAGCAAATGGAGATGAAATATATGAATAGGTAAACCCTGGATCAAATAATATCGAAGCATCCCTACCGCAAATAGAAATAATACCTATGATTATGGCATTTGAGGCCACTGCATCTTGTCTGGCTGAAAAAGCATAGAACCTCGCTGGGGCACCGACTGGCCGACCCACATCTGTCTGGGCTGCAGTTAGCTGTCCTCCACCTTCTTGGACTCCACTTCTAGGATGGCCCATATCTGTATGTCCTCCGCCTCTAGGCGTCCGGAGAGCTGGTGGTGTAATCATGGGCAGTTGGACCTGCTGCACTGCCTTGCCCCGAAGCCTTGGGCAGAATCTCCGCACATGACTGAAATCCCCGCACTCAAAGAACCCTCCCGGTATTGTGTTCTACTTTCCTAAAGTCTGACCTTGATGGACTGAATACCCACTGGAAGAACCCTGAATGGATGGTAGGCGGTATGAACTCTCCGGCATGGCACTAAAGTAGGCGCTGGAAGAACCTTGGTGGCCTGACTACCCACTGGAAAGACCCTGAATAGCCGGTGGACGGTATGAACTATCCGGCATGGAATTGAAATAGGGTCTCGCCGGAGCACCCCAAGGAGGTGGTGGTGCTGGATATTTGGGCCTACTAGATTAACCACTCCCAAACTGGCCTCGGCCCCCTGCCGGGGCACTTGTAAACTCCCCAGAATAACGGACCCTCTTGTCCCTCTGCATCTGCTCTCTACCTCTCTGACGGTAACCCTCAATCCTTCGAGCTATCTTCA